>NC_092164.1:62998915-63273915 GCF_045791955.1 Oncorhynchus clarkii lewisi
GAGAGGGGGAGAGAGAGAGAGAGAGGGAGAAGGAGAGAGGGAGAAGGAGAGAGGGAGAGAGAGGGAGACAGAGAGAGAAAGAGGGAGAGGGAGAGAGAGAGGGAGAGAGAGAGGGAGACAGACAAAGAGGAAGAGAGAGAGAGGGTGACAGAGAGAGAGGGGGGAGATAGAGAGACAGAGTGAGAGAGACAATGAAGATTAGAGATTATATTCATATGTACATAAATGATGAACATCCCACATTCAATGCATACTCCAGCTCCACAACAAACTGTGACTTTGTTTCCTGCGACATCGTGCCGACTTTGACATGAAAATGAGGAGAAAAGGAGGAGTAGAACGCAACATGTCTCTACGGTCAGGAGTTTGTAACCAGACAGACTGGCTCTTACACTTACAGTAACTCCATGGCATCTGAGTGTGTGTTTTGTATGTATTAACGATTCCCATCAGTTCCTGCCTTGGCAGCAGCTACTCTTCTTGGGTTCCAAACACATTAAGGAAATTGCATCGCACAACAAAACAGTACATCCATTATTACACCATTACATAGCTACAGTACAAAATGTATAATACAATAGAATGTGTAAGATCCCTCGGGGGCTCCCGTGTGAGTGTCTCTGTCACGATCGTCGTACTGAGGGGACCAAGGCGCAGCGTGATTGAAGTTCCACATCTTTATTACGGTGAAACTTTAAACAAAAACAGTAAACCAACAACAACGTGAAGAAGTGGTGCACAAACACAAAACAATATCCCACAACCCAGGTGGGAACAATGGAGAACTTAAATATGATCCCCAATTAGAGACAACGATAATCAGTTGCCTCTAATTGGGAACCATACCAAGTACACCAACATAGAACTAGGTTAACTAGAACACCCCCCCCCCCCCCCCCCCTTGTCACGCCCGGACCTACAATACGACAGAGAACCAAGGGCTCTCTATGATCAGGGCGTGACAGTCTCTCTTCACAGTCTGCACTGCTCCATACGTTTTAAATATATACATTTTTTAAATTAGATTGGACTGCTTGCATGAGTTGATGTGGAATAGAGTTCCATGTAGTCATGGCTTTATGTAGTACTGTGTGTTTCCCAGTCTGTTCTGGACTTGGGGTTTGTGAAGAGACTGGTGGCATGTCTTGTGGGCTATGCATGGGTGTCTGAGCTGTGTGTTAGTAGTTTGATCAGAGAGCTCAGTGTTTTCAACATGCCAATCCCTCTCACAAAGACCAGCAGTGATGCAGTCAATCTCTCCTCTACTTTAAACCAGGAGAGATTGACATGCATATTATTGATGTTAGCTCTCTGTGTACATTTAAGGGTCAGCCATGCTGCTTTGATCTGGGCCAAATGTAATTTGCCTATGAACCTCGTGGCACTTGACCATATGACTGGGCAGTAGTCCAAGTGTGATTAAACTAGGGCCCGTGGGACATCTTTTGTTGATAGCGATGTCAAGAAAGCGCTTTATTACTGACAGACCTCTCCCCATTTTAGCTACCATTGAATCAATGACAGTTTACAATCCAGGGTTACAACAAGAAGGTTACTCTCCTCAACTTCCTCAATTTCCACATCATTCAATGGCACAATATTTAGTTGAGGTTTAGGGTTTAGCGAATGGTTTGTTCCAAGTTTTTCTTTAAATATTTAATACTAGCTTATTACTTGCCACCCACTCGAAAACTGACTACAGCGCTTTGTTAATTAAGTGTTGCAGTGATTTCACTTGCTGTGGTAGATGACATGGAAGCATTGGCTGGAGACAGTTTATACCATTGTTAAATCCATTACGCAAAGTGTACACTCCAAGTTGAAGAATCGGGACCAAGCCTTAGTATAGATCAGGGTCAGGTGACCAAGACAGTTAGCTCCTCTCTCCCTTTCCTCTCTCCCTCTCCTCTCCCCTCTCCTCTCTCCCTCTCCCCCTCTTCTCTCCCTCTCGTCTCTCCCTTTCCTTTCATCTCTCCTCTCTCCCTCTCCTCTCTCCCTCTCCCCTGCATCTCTCCCTCTCATCTCTTCTCTCCTCTCTCCATATCCTCTCTCCCTCTCTTCTCTCCCTCTCATCTCTCCCTCTCCCTCTCATCTCTCCTCTCTCCCTCTCCTCTTCTCTCTCCCTCTCCTCTCTCCCTCTCCTCTCCTCTTCTCTCTCCCTCTCTTCCTATCCTCCTCTCTTCCCTACACTACAGAGTGTCAAAAATCCAGGGAGGAAGTGTGAATAATTAAAATAGTTTTAAATGGGTTTATGTCATTCCCCATGAATAAATGAGTAATTAAATGGGTTTAGGCTAGGTCATTCACCATGTGTAACTGAGTAATTAAATAGGTTTAGGCTAGGTCATTCACCATGTGTAACTGAGTAATTAAATAGGTTTAGGCTAGGTCATTCCCAATGTATAACTGAGTAATTAAATAGGTTTAGGCTAGGTCATTCCCAATGTATAACTGAGTAATTAAATAGGTTTAGGCTAGGTCATTCACCATGTGTAAATGAGTAATTAAATAGGTTTAGACTAGGTCATTCAACATGTGTAACTGAGTAATTAAATAGGTTTAGGCTAGGTCATTCACCATGTATAACTGAGTAATTAAATAGGTTTAGGCTAGGTCATTCACCATGTATAACTGAGTAATTAAATAGGTTTAGGCTAGGTCATTCACCATGCATAAATATGTTGTATAACTGATGAACTAATTATCAAACACATTCTCCCAAGAATCTATAAAGGGTTAGAAATGGTCGTAGTTTATACCCAGTGATCCTAGAATAGATTGGCTTCTACTTGTGAAGAGCAAACGAGAGATTTATTCAATCTGGATATGCAATATAGCCTATGGAATTATGGAATTATGGAGATGTTTTTTTAGAGTATGCAAGGAGTACACATCAAGAGCCTTAGAAAGTATAAGATCCCCTGGGGGCTCCTGTTCCCCTCAGGCCTGGTGCTATAGTCCTGGTCTGTCAGGGTGAGCCTTCCTTCCCTCAGCCCTGGTGCTATAGTCCTGGTCTGTCAGGGTCAGTCTTCCTTCCCTCAGCCCTGGTGCTATAATCCTGGTCTGTCAGGGTCAGTCTTGCTTCCCTCAGCCCTGGTGCTATAGTCCTGGTCTGTCTGGGTGAGTCTTCCTTCCCTCAGCCCTGGTGCTATAGTCCTGGTCTGTTAGGGTGAGCCTTCCTTCCCTCAGCCCTGGTGCTATAGTCCTGGTCTGTCAGGGTGAGCCTTCCTTCCCTCAGCCCTGGTGCTATAATCCTGGTCTGTCAGGGTCAGTCTTGCTTCCCTCAGCCCTGGTGCTATAGTCCTGGCCTGTCAGGGTGAGCCTTCCTTCCCTCAGCCCTGGTGCTATAGTCCTGGTCTGTCAGGGTCAGTCTTCCTTCCCTCAGCCCTGGTGCTATAGTGCTGGTCTGTCTGGGTGAGCCTTCCTTCCCTGGTGCTATAGTCCTGGCCTGTCAGGGTGAGCCTTCCTTCCCTCAGCCCTGGTGCTATAGTCCTGGTCTGTCTGGGTGAGTCTTCCTTCCCTCAGCCCTGGTGCTATAGTCCTGGTCTGTCAGGGTGAGCCTTCCTTCCCTCAGCCCTGGTGCTATAGTCCTGGTCTGTCTGGGTGAGTCTTCCTTCCCTCAGCCCAGCCCTGGTGCTATAGTCCTGGCCTGTCAAGGTGAGCCTTCCTTCCCTCAGCCCTGGTGCTATAGTCCTGGTCTGTCTGGGTGAGTCTTCCTTCCCTCAGCCCTGGTGCTATAGTCCTGGCCTGTCAGGGTGAGCCTTCCTTCCCTCAGCCCTGGTGCTATAGTCCTGGTCTGTCTGGGTGAGTCTCCCTTCCCTCAGCCCTGGTGCTATAATCCTGGTCTGTCAGGGTGAGCCTTCCTTCCCTCAGCCCTGGTGCTATAGTCCTGGTCTGTCTGGGTGAGTCTTCCTTCCCTCAGCCCTGGTGCTGTAGTCCTGGTCTGTCAGGGTGAGCCTTCCTTCCCTCAGCCCTGGTGCTGTAGTCCTGGTCTGTCTGGGTGAGTCTTTCTTCCCTCAGCCCAGCCCTGGTGCTATAGTCCTGGCCTGTCAGGGTGAGCCTTCCTTCCCTCAGCCCTGGTGCTATAGTCCTGGTCTGTCTGGGTGAGCCTTCCTTCCCTCAGGGAGAGACAGGACCAGGGGAGGTTCAAACCACTGTGCTGTTGCAAGGTGAAAGAGGAAAAGCAGGTCACTTCTCTCTCGCTCACACACACACACACACACACACACACACACACACACACACACACACACACACACACACACACACACATGCAGAGTCTTGTACAAGGTCTTCGGGGTTCCTGCTGCTCCCCTGTGTCTGTGTGTCAACCAGGCTGTCTGTGTGTCAACCAGCTCCATACACCCAGGAAAACAAGGTGAATACTGAGAGACAGCAGGGCTAACACTGTAGGAGAGTAGTGGATCTATACCTGCTGCTGCTGTAAGACATTCCCTACTTAGACTGATAAGCACTAGTTATACCAACCTCTCAATAACCTATGACTCTAGGCAGCGTGTTCTGGGTTGTTTAGCCAATGACAATATATATATATATATATGAGTGTACCTGCATGCCCGCGAACAGCTGTATATACAGACATGCATACACACGAACACACATACAGCTGTTCGCGGGCATGCAGGCACGCTCATACACACACATGCATGCACACACAGACAATGACACACACCAAAAACTGAAGCCCACCAGACACTACAGAATGCGGTGATGCCCATTCAACACATAGATTGATGGCTGTGTTGCTCAGAGAGGATTCTGAGGAGAGGAGAGGCTGCCTGGCCGGTGATAGCAGGGAGACGTGGAAATAAACAAAACTCAAACTGCCCCAGTTTACACAGGTTTCAGGTGTGTGCAGGGCTTTATAGCCAAATCAAGTCTTCCACCACAACTATTGTGTCTCGGGCGAATTGTCCTTCACCTCTCCAGCTTTTTACCCCGACCCTCAGGACAACTGCATGGCGCACACACAAAGAAATATATATAATAATAATCATGTTTTATTGTCACATACACTGGATAGATGTAGTGAAATGTGTTGTTTTACCCAACCTGGTCTCAGAGGATTTCGTATTATTCTGTACATATATCTGAGACACTCCACTTAGTATGATATGTTATGTATTAATTTGTGGATGTCCATTATCCATTTCGTATATGTTACGAATTACAAATTTTACGATATGTTACGAATTACACATTTTACGATATGTTACGAATTACAAATTTACGATATGTTACGAATGACACATTTTACGATATGTTACGAATTACAAATTTACGATATGTTACGAATTACAAATTTACGATATGTTACGAATGACAAATTTTACGATATGTTACGAATTACAAATTTTACGATATGTTACGAATTACAATTTTACGATATGTTACGAATTACAAATTTACGATATGTTACGAATTACAAATTTACGATATGTTACGAATTACAAATTTACGATATGTTACGAATTACAAATTTACGATATGTTACGAATGACAAATTTTACGATATGTTACGAATTTGCAAAACGTATTATGTGTTTAAAATTCCAAGTTGTTGTGGCTAACGTTAGGTTTTAATTCATTTTTAACTTCAGCTAAAATGCTGAAGTTGCCTGTGATGAGATTTGAACATGTAACCTTCGGGTTGCTAGACTTTGGCTTTCTGGTGGTAGTCTCAAGACTAAGCTGAGATAACACCAGGGAAATGTGAATAATAGAACAGGGCTCCTACGTCATCCATCCTAAAATGTGATACGTTAGGCTACCTCTCTTACAGGTAGTGTGACCTCCCAGAGTTCCAACCCAGGTCTCCTGAGTACCACAAGACTGTGTTAGCCCACCAAGCTGACGCCCAGGCATTGGCTCGAAGGGCTAACGCAAGTCTTCAGGCCTCAGACAAGGTTACTTGTCATGCGAGCGTGGTTCTGAACCACCTCCCATACATCAGGTCCTCTCCGGGGCAATAGATCTCAGGGCCTGGTCCTCTAAGTTTGTGCCAAGGGCACAGCTCTGCTCTCCTCAACTCCCTCACCCACCAGCTTCTGCTGATCAGAGAAGTAATTAACAAACTGCCACTTTCAAAAGAGAGCAGATGCTTATTTTAATACCCTGATCGATTGGCCTCTCAGTTGGCATGGCTCTCCGTCGACCAATTACAACAACAACAATCCCCACCAAAAATGGCACCGCTTAATCAGTGGTCAGAGTCTAGCCCGATATGGCCAATCGAGCTGTGAATACAAAATGGGTTTTTTTTGCATCCTAATGACACTGAGGAGACCACCCCTCTCCCCCCCCTGCGCCTGCACCTGGCACTCTGTCACTCTGTCCCCTCAGTAGGGCCATGGTGGTAAACTTCCAGTCTCAGGGGATGAGGATAAACACCAACAGCTGGCTGCCTAATAGGGTTGAGAGGGACTGCCCCTGACCTCCGCCGGCTTGGCACGGATATTTAGTTTGAATGGATAATCAGTATGTTAATCTGCTTGAATCTCTCTCTATCTCACTGTAGCTCCCCCTCTCTCAACGAGTACTGTATATTTAGGCAGATCTGAAGTAGTAAAAAAAAAAGATATGGAGATGCATGAGTAGCACATACTCAAGGAGCGACCAAGCAGCAGACCAAGCATCAGCTACTACATCAGCCTCAAATGAAAAATAATTGAGGGTAAAAGTCAATTGGAGAACTCCAGAGAATGCGCTCGGCTTTAATGATATATTTTTTTGGCCTGAACCAGTGCATTACTTAATGGCATTAAATGAACCAACCCTTGTAACCTGATGAATGAGATAACGGCATGAAGTTAAAACCCCCGAGAGAGTCAAATGTCCGCGCCCCCCTTCGTAAACCTAATTAGCATGCTTTTTTTTTGCATGGGCTGCCTCTCAATCCACCGCATCCATCCAATGTCGCCCTTCTGTTTGTAAGGCCAGGAGACATCCCGAAAATCTGTCTTCTCACGAAAACATCTGTAGCGTCCGAACAATGTGGCCTACAAACAATTATGAACCCTCACAAGACTCGTCTGAAGGTAGCCTGGTACCAGTAAAACATAAACTGCCTCAACTCGACGGACGGGCGTTCTACAGGGATGTTGACTCCAATGCTTCCCACGGTTGTGTGAAGTTGGCTGGATGTCGGTTGGGTGGTGGGCCATTCTTGATACACACGGGAAACTGTTGAGTGTGAAAAATCCAGCAGTGTTGCAGCTCTTGACATAAACTGGTGCCTTGCACCTATTACCATACCCCGTTCAAAGGCAGTTAATCATTTTGTCTTGCCCATTCACCCTCTGAATGGCACACACACACAATCCATGTCTCAAGGCTTAAAAATCCTTCTCCTCCCCTTCATCTACACTGATTTAAGTGGACTTAGCCAGTGACATCAGTAAGGGATCTTAGCTTTCACCTGGATTAAATGTCTTATCTTCACTGACATTTTCAACCTGAGTCTGTAATACCTACAGTTGAAGTCGGAAGTTTACATACACCTTAGCCAAATGCATTTAAACTCAGTTTTTCACATTCCTGACATTTAATCCTAGTTAAAACTCCCTGTTTTAGGTCAGTTAGGATCACCACTTTATTTTAAGACTGTGAAATGTCAGAATAATAGCAGAGAGAATGATTTATTTCAGCTTTTATTTCTTTCATCACATTCCCAGTGAGTCAGACGTTTACATACACTCAATTAGTATTTGGTAGCATTGCCTTTAAATAGTTAAACTTGGGTTGCACGTTTCAGGTAGCCTTCCACAAGCTTCCCAAAATAAGTTGGCCCACTCCTGACAGAGTTGATGTAACTGAGTCAGGTTTGCAGGCCTCCTTGCTCGCACACGCTTTTTCAGTTCTGCCCACACAGTTTCTATAGGATTGAGGTCAGAGCTTTGTGATGGCTACTCTAATACGATGACTTTGTTGTCCTTTAAGCCATTTTGCCACAACTTTGGAAGTATGCTTGGGGTCATTGTCCATTTGGAAGACCCATTTGCAACCAAGCTTTAACTTCCTGACTGATGTCTTGAGATGCTGCTAAAATATATCCACATAATTTCCCTACCTCATGATGCCATCTATTTTGTAAAGTGCACCAGTCTCTCCTGCAGCAAAGCACCCTCAAAACATGATGCTGCCACCCCCGTGCTTCACAGTTGGGATGGTGTTCTAAGGCTTGCAAGCCTCCCCCTTTTTCCTCCAAACATAATGATGGTCATTATGGACAAACAATTATATTTTTGTTTCATCAGACCAGAGGACAAATCGCCAAAAAGTACAATCTTTGTCCCCATGTGCAGTTACAAACCATAGACTGGCCTTTATATGGCGGTTTTGGAGCAGTGGCTTTTTCCTTGCTGAGCGACCTTTCAGGTTATGTCGATATAGGGCTTGTTTTACTGTGGATAAAGATACTTTTGTACCTGTTTCCTCCAGCATATTCACAATGTCCTTTGCTGTTGTTCTAGGATTGATTTGCACTTTTTGCACCAAAGTACGTTCATCTCTAGGAGACAAAACGCATCTCCTTCCTGAGCGGTATGACGGCTGCGTGGTCCCATGGTGTTTATACTTGCGTACTATTGTTTGTACAGATGAACGTGGTTCCTTCAGGCATTTGGAAATTGCTCCCAAGGATGAACCAGACGTGTGGAGGTCAACAGTTTCTTTTCTGAGGTCTTGGCTGATTTCTTTAGATTTTCCCATGATGTCAAGCAAAGAGGCACTGAGTTTGAAGGTAGGCCTTGAAATACATCCACAGGTACACCTCCAATTGACTCAAATGATGTCAATTAGCTTATCAGAAGCTTCTAAAGCCATGACGGAATTGTATGGAATTTTCCAAGCTGTTTAAAGGCACAGTCAACTTAGTGTATGTAAACTTCTGACCCACTGGAATTGTGATACAGTGAAATAATCTGTCTGTAAACAATTGTTGGAATAATTACTTGTGTCATGCACAAAGTAGATGTCCTAACCGACTTGCCAGAACTATAGTTGGTTAACAAGAAATGTGTGGAGTGGTTGAAAAATGAGTTTTAATGACTCCAATCTAAGTGTATGTAAACTTCCAACTTCCACTGTACATGTTTCAAGCAGACCTCCATAGTCCCTGTGCCCAAGAAAGCGAAGGTGGTCATAGACTGTTCTCTCTGCTACCGCAAGCGGTACAGGGGCGCCAAGTCCAGGTCAAAAAGGCTTCTTAATAGCTTCTACCCTCAAGCCATAAGACTCCTGAACAGCTAATTAAATGGCTACCCAGACCATTTGCATTGTACCCCCCAACCCCATTTTTACGCTGCTGCTACTCTCTGTTTATTATCCATGTATAGTCACTTTACCTCTACCTACATGTACACATTACCTCAATTACCTTAACTAACCAGTGCCCCCTCACATTGTACCCCCTGTATATAGCCTTGCTACTGTTATTTATTGTTGCTCCATAATTATTATTATTTTTGTACATACTTTATCACTTTTTTTCTTAAAACTGCATTGTTGGTAAAGGGCTTGTCAGTATTCGGCGCATGTGACAAATATGATTTGATTTGATTTGATTTTGATTTGATTTTACCTGCCGAAATGTCTACCGGACCGTAGCACTCACATCGGTAGCCATGAAGTGCTTTGAAAGGCTGGTCATTGCACACATCAACACCATTATCCCATTATCCCAGAAACCCTAAACCCTCTCCAATTTGCATACCGCCCCAACAGATCCACAGATGACGCCATCTCAATTGCACTCCACACTGCCATTTCCCATCTGGACAAAAGGAACACCTATGTGAGAATGCTGTTTAGCTCAACGGTCAACACCATAGTGCCCACAAAGCTCATCACTAAGCTAAGGACCATGGAACTAAACACCTCCCTCTGCAACTAGGATCCTGGACTTCCTGTAGGGCCACCCCCAGGTGGTGAGGGTAGGTAGCATCACATCTGCCACGCTGATCCTCAACACTGGAGCCCCTCAGGGGTGCATGCTTAGTTCCTTCCTGTACTCCCTGTTCACCCAAGACTACGTGGCCAAGCACGACTCCAACACCATCATTAAGTTTGCTGACGACACAACAGTGGTAATCCTGATCACCGACAACGATGAGACAGCCTATAGGGAGGAGGTCAGAGACCTGACAGTGTGGTGCCAGGACAACAACCTCTCCCTCAATGTGAGCAAGACAAAGGAGCTGATCATGGACTACAGGAAAAGGAGGACCGAACAGGCTCCCATTAACATTGACGGGGCTGCATTGGAAAAGGTTGAGAGCTTCAAGTTCCTTGGTGTCCGCATCACCAACAAACTATCATGGTCCAAACACACCAAGACAGTTGTAAAGAGGGCACAACAATACTTTTTGTATTCGGCGAATGTGACAAATAACATTTGATTTGAGTTGATTTGATTCACCTGGCAGGTGTTCTTTTAAGCAACAAGACACGGAGGGGTGTGGTACAGTGGCGTGTGAAAGCATTCACCCTAGACCCTTGGCATTTTTCCTATTTTGTTGCCTTACAACCTGGAATTAAATATGTTTTTTGAGGATTTGTATCATTTGATTTACACAACCACTTTGAAGACGCAAAGTATTTTTTATTGTGAAACGAACAAGAAATAAAACAAAAAACAGAAAACTTGAGAGTGTCACGGTTCACCTCTGTTGAAGGAAAGGCGGACCAAAACGCGTCGTGGTTTGTGTTCATCTTGATATTTAATTAAAGAAAGTACTGAACACTGAATACAAAAACAATAAACGACCGTGAAGCTAAATGAGAACTGTGATGACACAAGCAACTAACATAGACAATCACCCACAAACAAACAGTGCAACCCAGGCTACCTAAGTATGATTCTCAATCAGAGACAACTAATGACACCTGCCTCTGATTGAGAACCATACTGGGCCGAAACATACAAATCCCCAAATCATAGAAAAACAAACAGACTGCCCACCCAACTCACGACCTGACCATACTAACTAAATACAAAACAAAGGAAATAAAGGTCAGAATGTGACAGAGAGTGCATAACTATTCACCCTCCAAAGTCAATACTTTGTAGATCCACCTTTCGCAGCAATTACAGCTGCAACTCTCTTGGGGTATGTCTCTATGGGCATGGCACATCTAGCCCCTGGGATTTTTGCCCATTCTTCAAGGTGAAACTGTTCCAGCTTCTTTAAGTTGCATGGGTTTCACTGGTGTACAGCACTGGTGTACAACAGATTCTCAATTGGATTGAGGTCTGGGCTTTGACTAGGCCATTCCAAGACATTTAAATGTTTCCCCTTAAACCACACAAGTGTTGCATTAGCAGTATACAGTCGTGGCCAAAATTTATGAGAATGACACAAAATATGAATTTTCACAGTCTGCTGCCTCAGTTTGTATGATGGCAATTTGCATATCCTCCAGAATTTTATGAAGAGTGATCAGATGAATTGCAATTAATTGCGAAGTCCCTCTTTGCCATGCGAATTAACTGAATCCCAAAAAAAACATTTCCACTGCATTTCAGCCCTGCCACAAAAGGACCAGCTGACATCATGTCAGTGATTCTCTCGTTAACACAGGTGTGAGTGAGGACAAGGCTGGAGATCACTCTGTCATGCTGATTGAGTTTGAATAACAGACTGCAAGCTTCAAAAGGAGGGTGGTGCTTGGAATCATTCTCATTCTCTGTCAATCATGGTTACCTGCAAGGAAACATGTGCCGTCATCATTGCTTTGCACAAAAAGCACTTCACAGGCAAGGATATTGCTGCCAGTAAGAATGCACCTAAATCAACCATTTATCGGATCATCAAGAACTTCAAGGAGAGCGGTTCAATTGTTGTGAAGAAGGCTTCAGGGCACACAAGAAAGTCCAGCAAGCGCCAGGACCATCTCCTAAAGTTGATTCAGCTGCGGGATCGGGGTTCCACCAGTACAGAGCTTAGTCAGGAATGGCAGCAGGCAGGTGTGAGTGCATCTGCATGCACATTGAGGCAAAGACTTTTGGAGGATGGCCTGGTGTCAAGAAAGGCAGCAAAGAAGCCACTTCTCTCCAGGAAAAAAATCAGGGACAGACTGATACTCTGCAAAAGGCACAGGGATTGGACTGCTGAGGACTGGGGTAAAGTTGTTTTCTCTGATGAATCCCCTTTCCTATTGTTTGGGGCATCCGGAAAAAAGCTTGTCCGGAGAAGACAAGGTGAGCACTACCATCAGTCCTGTGTCATGCCAACAGTAACTCCAAGGGAGTGGGTTCACTCACAATTCTTCCTAAGAACACAGCCACTGCCTCCGAGAGCAACTTGTCCCAACCATCCAGGAACAGTTTGGTGAAGAACAATGCATTTTCCAGCATGGTGGAGCACCTTGCCATAAGGCAAAAGTTATAACTAAGTGGCTCGGGGAACAAAATATTTTGGGTCCATGGCCAGGAAACTCCCCAGACTTTAATCCCATTGAGAACTTGTAGTCAATCCTCAAGAGGCGGCTGGACAAACACAAACCCACAAATTCGGACAAAAGAATAAGAATGTGGCCCAGAAGTGAATTGACAGCATTCCAGGGCGGTTTGCAGAGGTCTTGAAAAAGAAAGCTCAACATTGCAAATATTGACTCTTAGCATCAACTTCATGTAATTGTCAATAAAAGCATTGACACATTATATTTCAGTATTCCATAGTAACATCTGACAAACATATCTAATATCTAAAGACACTGAAGCAGAAAACTTTGTGAAAATTAATATTTGTGTCATTCTCAAAACTTTTGGCCACGACTGTACTTGTGGTCATTTTCCTGCCGGAAGGTGAACCTCTGTTCCAATCTGAAATCTCTGGAAGACAAACAGGTTTCCCTCAAGAAGTTCCCTGTATTTAGTGCCATCCATCCTTTCTTCAATTCTGACCAGTTTCCCAGTCCCTGCCGATGAAACACATCCCCACATCCCCCACAGGGGATGGTGTCTTCAGGTGATGGGAGGTGTTGGGTTTGTGCCAGACATAGTGTTTCCTTGATGGCAAAAAAGCTCAATTTTTGTCTCATCTGACCCCCCCCCAAAAAAGCAATGTCTTTTTTTTTCTAGCCACTCTTCTGTAAAGCCCAGCTCTGTGGAGTGTACGACTTAAAGTGGTCCTATGGACAGACTCCAATCTCCATAGTGGAGCTTTGCAGCTAACTCAGGGTTATCTTTGGTCTCTTTGTTGCCTCCCTGATTAATGCTCTCCTTGCCTGGTCCGTGAGTTTTGGTGTGCGGCCCTCTCTTGGCAGGTTTGTTGTGGTGCCATATTCTTTCCATTTTTTAATAATGGATTTAATGGTGCTCTGTGGGATGTTCAAAGTTTCTTATATTTTTTTCTAACCCAACCCTGATCTGTACTTCTCCACAACTTAGTTCCTGACTTTGTCCCTGATGAAGAGCTCCTTGGTCTTCATGGTGCCGCTTGCTTGGTGGTGCCCCTTGCTTAGTGATGTTGCAGACTCTGGGGCCTTTCAGAACAGGTGTACATATACTGAGATCATGTGACAGATCATGTGACACTTAGATTGCACACAGGTGTACTTTATTTAACTAATTATGTGACTTCTGAAGGTAATTGGTTGCACCAGATCTTATTTGGGGGCTTCATAGCAAAGAGGGTGAATACATACGCACGCACCACTTTTCCAGGGTTATTTCTTTCTTTCTTTTTTACATTTTTATTTTATTTCATAACACCAATTTGGACTATTTTGTGTATGTCCATTATATGAAATCCAAATAAAAACCCATTTAAATTACAGGTTGTAATGCTACAAAATAGGAAAAACGCCAAGGGGGATGAATACTTGTGCAAGGCACTGTATATGAACAATATACCATGGCTAAGGGCTGTTCTTTTACGCACGACACAACGAGGAGTGCCTGGATACAGACCTTAGCCGTGGTATATTGGCCATATACCACAAACCCCTGAGGTGCCTTATTGCTATTATAAACTGGTTACAAACTTAATTAGAGCAGTAAAAATATATGTTTGTCATACATATGGTATATGGTCTGATATACCACGGCTGTCAGCCAATCAGCATTCACGGCTCAAACCATCCAGAATATAAAATGTTTTATACACTCAGTGTGTATGGAAGTAGTTGAGAGCGTAAAAAAATGGGTTAAATATGGGTAAAAAATATATATTAGAATTTCCTGATATTTTTATATTTCTCCGATATAGGTCAGAAACTTCAAAACTTTTTATAACTGAAGGGGTCCTACAATTCAAAATCAAATAGCTAATTGTTATTGACCAGGATGAATGAGATAATGGCATTAAGTTGACCAACCTTTGGAACCTGGTGAAATAGATAATGGCATGAAGTTAACCAACCCGTGGAACCTGATAAAACAGATGTTTTGTTTTATTTTATGTATTTATTTGACCTTTATTTAACCAGGCAAGTCAATTAAGAACAAAATATTATTTACAATGATGGCCTACCCAGGCCAAACCCGGACGACGCTGGGCCATATAATAGATAATGGTATGAAGTTAACCAACCCTTGGACCCCGATGAAAGAGATAATGGCATGAAGTTAACCAACCCTTGGACCCCGATGAAAGAGATAATGGCATGAAGTTAACCAACCCTTGGACCCTGATGAAAGAGATAATGGCATGAAGTTAACCAACCCTTGGACCCTGATGAAAGAGATAATGGCATGAAGTTAACCAACCCTTGGACCCCGATGAAAGAGATAATGGCATGAAGTTAACCAACCCTTGGACCCTGATGAAAGAGATAATGGCATGAAGTTAACCAACCCTTGGACCCTGATGAAAGAGATAATGGCATGAAGTTAACCAACCCTTGGGCCCCGATGAAAGAGATAATGGCATGAAGTTAACCAACCCTTGGACCCTGATGAAAGAGATCATGGCATGAAGTTAACCAACCCTTGGACCCTGATGAAAGAGATAATGGTATGAAGTTAACCAACCCTTGGACCCCGATGAAAGAGATAATGGCATGAAGTTAACCAACCCTTGGACCCTGATGAAAGAGATAATGGCATGAAGTTAACCAACCTTGGACCCTGATGAAAGAGATAATGGCATGAAGTTAACCAACCCTTGGACCCTGATGAAAGAGATAATGGCATGAAGTTAACCAACCCTTGGACCCTGATGAAAGAGATAATGGCATGAAGTTAACCAACCCTTGGACCCCGATGAAAGAGATAATGGCATGAAGTTAACCAACCCTTGGACCCTGATGAAAGAGATAATGGCATGAAGTTAACCAACCCTTGGAACCTGATGAAAGAGATAATGGCATGAAGTTAACCAACCCTTGGACCCCGATGAAAGAGATAATGGCATGAAGTTAACCAAACCTTGGACCCTGATGAAGGAGATAATGGCATGAAGTTAACCAACCCTTGGACCCCGATGAAAGAGATAATGGCATGAAGGTAACCAACCCTTGGACCCTGATGAAAGAGATAATGGCATGAAGTTAACCAACCCTTACCCCAATGAAAGAGATAATGGCATGAAGTTAACCAACCTTTGAACCCCGATGCAAGAGATAATGGCATGAAGTTAACCAACCCTTGGACCCTGATGAAAGAGATAATGGCATGAAGTTAACCAACCTTGGACCCTGATGAAAGAGATAATGGCGTGAAGTTAACCAACCCTTGGACCCTGATGAAAGAGATAATGGCATGAAGTTAACCAACCCTTGGACCCTGATGAAAGAGATAATGGCATGAAGTTAACCAACCCTTGGACCCTGATGAAAGAGATAATGGTGTGAAGTTAACCAACCCTTGGACCCTGATGAAATAGATAATGGCATGAAGTTAACCAACCCTTGGACCCTAATGAAAGAGATAATGGCATGAAGTTAACCAACCCTTGGACCCCGATGAAAGAGATAATGGCATGAAGTTAACCAACCCTTGGAACCTCTCTGTACATGTTCCTCCTTCCCCTCCACAGCCCTCCAGACTTCCACTTGAAGTACATGGCTTTGTTTAAACTAGAACCCCAACACTTGTACTCTTAGATACCTATTTCAGTGGATTACTTCTGCCCCCTTTTGGTCAACACAAAGCACTACAGGGACCGAGTTATATGGCAACCTATTGCAGTGATGTGCTATCTTCTCTAAACCTTTTATTCTTGGTAACTATGACTGAGAAAAGGGAAAACCATTCCCAGATCATTATCATTGGCAAACAGCATAATGTGCAGTCAATTGAACCCAAATCTATTTGTCATGAGTAATTGCAGTTTAATTGACTGGTATACTATTTTGTTGTTACACCAAGCAGAGTTCAGTTCTGTGGCTCGTTTAATTGGCTGTGATTTAATTCAACGTATACTCTAAGGAAAGATGTTGCTAAGAGTTTTAAGTCTGAAGGATAGGAACACAAGAGTGCGTGCATTCAAGCCTCGTCTGTTACCTCTCTAACAGAAAATAAATATTCTGTGAAACAAGTGCTTGTCCGATGTGACATGTACCTTAACTGTAAAAAAAAAATATCTGAGCAACAAAACATTAAAAACAGAATCCAGCTTTACAGAAACCTTCATCAAGTTGCTTTCATACTGTAAAATTCACAATAATGTGTGAAATGCATTGGGAAGCATTGGGTCTCTTCCACCGAGTTAGAAAAGTTAGAAACTTCACATTGCAGAGAAAAAAAAAGTACGAAGAGGCAAAAAAGGGAGGGTGAGGATTGACTTGTAACGCACATTATACCCTACAATGCCAGGACTTATAGTGAAAGCTCTCTGTTTAAGCAGCTTATTTCCCCAATACCGCCAGGCACTCTCAACCCACCGTGCACCTGTTTTATATGTGTATTTATGTACGTATGTATGTATGTATGTATGTATGTATGTATGTATGTATGTATGTCTGTATGTGTGTGTGTGTGTGTATGTATGTATGTATGTATGTGTGTGTGTGTGTGTGTGTGTGTGTGTGTGTGTGTGTGTGTGTGTGTGTGTGTGTGTGTGTGTGTGTGTGTGTGTGTGTGTGTGTGTGTGTGTGTGTGTGTGTGTGTGTGTGTGTATGTATGTATGTATGTATGTATATGCATGTATTCATTAAACAGACACAACTGTTTCGCTGTGCCGCCGCGGCGAAAACAGCAACAATGGATGAGGAAATTGAACTTGGAAATTTAAGATGAAACATTGTTTTTTTTTCTACTATTGAGGGATAAAGGGAAACAACCGTGTCTAACTTAAAGGCCTGCAGCAATGATCAAAAGTAGTGCACTATATAGGGAATAGGGTTCCATAGGGCTCTGGTCAAAAGTAGTGCACTATATAGGGAATAGGGTTCCATAGGGCTCTGGTCAAAAGTAGTGCACAATATAGGGAATAGGGTTCCATAAGGCTCTGATGAAAAGTAGTGCACTATATAGGGAATAGGGTGCCATTTAGGACACAACCATAAGATTCTAGCTACACTGAATGACCCTCGTCTCCCAGTGCTTTCGTTTTCCGCACACACAAAGCAACGAAGGATAAGAACTCAGCTCGTATCCAATAAGAAAATATGATGTATACTTTCTAAGTACAAACGAGCTCAACATCACTTATGTTTACGTTGATGCTCCTTAAAGCAGTGTGTGTATACATTTTCATACGGGTCACCCGTGGGACTCGGACCCACAACGCTGGCGCACCATGCTACCAAGTGAGCCACATGGGACAGTTGATGTCTTTGCGCAAACAGGCCTACACTATACCAGACCCTAATAAAGGACAACCCTATAACCATATTCCTTCTTATATTTAATGCTATGACTATAACACTGTATACTATACCAACACACACTATATCAGACCCTAATACAGAACTACACCAGAACAAGTCCAGCGATACGTTTAAATCTAATCCAAGACATATGTGGACGGTCCATCCCTGCCGAGACCTCATATCTCTCTAATGAAATGTTCTGTGATATTGAAAGATAACAGCACTGACACTTCAGAGCAGCAGCCAATTAGTGGAGTGACTGCCGGAGGATAGATGACCACAGAGCAGAAACACACCTGCGGGCACACACACACACACACGCACATGCACATGCACGCACGCGCACGCACGCACGCACACACACACACACACACGCACGCACGCACACACACACACACACACACACACACAGACACGCACGCACACACACACACACGCACGCATGCACGCACGCACACTCGCACACGCACACGCACACACACACACACACACACACGCGTGCAAGGAGGGAATAAAAGCAGCTCTAACAGTGGAGGCAACTTGGGTGACCCTGGCACGCAGCACAGCCCTGTCCACAGATGACAGACCTGTGTTCTCCCTCTCGCTCATATTTCTCTGGTAATGAATGAAAGAGAGAACTGGTTAGAGAGCTGGTCCTGTGCCCACTCCACAGTCCTGACGGAACTGGCTCAGCCACTTGAGACAATGAGCCAAAGTCTTTATATCGTCGCTGCTGCACTGATCAAGACTTGAGTGTTGAGCTGGATTATCCAACCACTTTAAGTTCACCGGCATGAGCATCACTAGCTTGTAGATGAATCTCGGTATCATACAACCACTGTGGCACAGAATATAAAGACATGCACCGTGCACCTCCTCCAGGACTGCCGCGCAGATGAAATGCCAGAGACTCCAGAGATTGAATTCACTGAGTTCGCCCCATTAGTTTGCACTATATAGATTCACAGTTTTTTTTTTCTGTGATCGAAACAACATTATATCAGACCCCTTTTCAATGCAACAAAACAAAACAAATCTAACTTTGCAAGATTGAGTCTGTGATGTTGTTGTAGGCAGAGCCAGAGCACAATAGAGTATAATTTAATTTGCAGGGGGACCTTGGCCCACGAGCAGTCTTTCAATCATCTGCGAGTCAATGTGCTTTTCAGTGCGGCAGGCTACATTGTATACTTCTCTGTATGGTAATAATAATTCCTTTAATCTTGTAATAAAACAATGCAATTTACAGTCACCTATTTAGTCCATGGTGTTACAAACCAAGTCAAAAATCATGTAAAAACGTTTTTAATAGTCTCATGCAAAGTAGGCCTGCATTGAACACTACATATAGGACTATTGGCTGCTGTCTAAATCTGTTAGGGTACAGCCTCAGTGTTTACTGTAAACGCACCCTGGAAATTGCACAAAATTCTCACAACCTGAAACATTGCTGAAGGGGATTAGTTGTGGTAGTGTGAAGTGGGATGATTCAGCAACGAGAGAGACGAGAGAGAGAGAGACAGTGAGAGAGTGAGAGAGTGAGAGAAAGAGAGAGAGACAAGAGAGAGAGAGAGAGAGAGAGAGAGAGAGAGAGAGAGAGAGAGAGAGTGAGAGAAAGAGAGAGAGACAAGAGAGAGAGAGAGAGAGAGAGAGAGAGAGATAATTTATGCTGAGGCTTCATTGTTATGTTGTGCCTGCCTGTGTTTCTCTGAACAGCCTGTTCTGACTCTCTGTGGTTCTCTGAACAGCCTGTTCTGACTCTGTATATGGTTCTCTGAACAGCCTGTACTGACTCTGTCTGTGTTTCTCTGAACAGCCTGTTCTGCCTCTCTGTTGTTCTCTGAACAGCCTGTTCTGACTCTGTGGCATCTGGAATAAAATGGTTGATTTATGATCTGCAGCTTTTTGAGAGGAGGAGGAAAAGCCAGAAGAAGGCAGGGATAGACAGAGAGAAAGGAAGGGGGGAGACAGAGCGAGAGTAAGGGGGGAGACAGAGAGAGAGGAAGGGGGAGACAGAGAGAGGGGAAGGGGGAGACAGAGAGAGAGGAAGGGGGAGACAGAGAGAGGAAGGGGGAGACAGAGAGAGAGGAAGGGGGGAGACAGAGAGAGAGGAAGGGGGAGACAGAGAGAGAGGAAGGGGGAGACAGAGAGAGAGGAAGGGGGGAGACAGAGAGAGGAAGGGGGGAGACAGAGAGAGAGGAAGGGGGAGACAGAGAGAGAGGAAGGGGGGACAGAGAGAGAGGAAGGAGGGGCCAGAGAGAGAGGAAGGGGGGAGACAGAGAGAGGGGAAGGGGGAGACAGAGAGAGAGGAAGTGGGGAGGCAGAGAGAGGGGGAGGGGGGGAGACAGAGAGAGAGGAAGGGGGAGACAGAGAGAGAGGAAGGGGGAGGCAGAGAGAGGGGAAGGGGGAGACAGAGAGAGAGGAAGGGGGAGACAGAGAGAGAGGAAGGGGGAGACAGAGAGAGAGGAAGGGGGAGACAGAGAGAGAGGAAGGGGGAGGCAGAGAGAGGGGAAAGGGGAGACAGAGAGAGAGGAAGGGGGAGACAGAGAGAGAGGAAGGGGGGGACAAAGAGAGAGGAAGGGGGAGAGATTGTCTCTCTGCTCTCCTCTCCAACAATTACTTCTCTTCATATGATCTACTATAGAGAAAAAGTCAGTGGTTTGACATTCTTGCTTGGTCTCATGATTGTTTTGAATGTGATTTAATTTATACTATATTATATATTATGTACAAATCTTTTGTAATGCAAAAAAAAAATGGCACTTCCCACAAAACCTCATTCAGGTGAAACAGTATATTTTATCATTAACAAGGTTCCCCATGGTTAAAAACCTGGAGGAAGTCTAAGGGCTTTGTGGGCTGATATGTATTCTACAGAGCAAAGACCAATCCTGGGTATGTTGTTTTACCCTCTGATGAAAAAGGCTGATCCTACTAGGCTTACGAACTGTGATAAACAAACAGCTACAGTGTGTCAATCTTGAGGTGGGAAGAATCTGAGACAACTATGGGAAATACAATCTTTAACCTCACTTACAGAGGCAAACACAAAGCAAAATCCTTGTTTGAGAGTGAAAACACCAGAAATCAATGAGAAAATCAATGAGACTAACAATAGCAGCTTGGAGCAGAAACTGTGAGAAGCCCGCTTTTTCACATTCTTACCGCCTTTTTGAGTGAGTTGAGACCTAAACAAGTCGACCCTAACAATGAGCTCCACATCCATGGCACCCAGGGCAGCAGAAGAGGTGAACATCGGAAGAATGGATGCTGTTTCATCGTACTCAGTGTATGATAGCAGGCCAGAGATGTCCATTCTGCAAATAAGGAGGGCTTAAGTTTATACGGTACTCTCTCTGTGTCTCCGGGACAGGGGGAGAGAGGGAGAGAGAGTCTTGCTAAATATTGCAATGGAAATTAAACAAATTCTGGGGACAGTTCCACTACCCTAAAAATGCACATTTTGCCTGTGGACTCACATGAAAGTGTTAATGCAAATTATGTAAGGTAAAACAAGGAACAAGTTCACATTCTGCAATGTGATGTCACCCCCTACCGACAAACTCCTGCGTAGCATGTGAGTTGTAGCGACATCCAAGCCAGTGATAGAAAGGGGAACATCAAGAAACATTTCTATTTTAGTAGACACTCTTATCCAGAGCGACTAGAGTTAAGTTCCTTGCCCAGGGGCACATCGACAGATCCTTCAACTGGTCGGCTCTGGGATTCCGAAACAGAGACCTTTCGGTTACTGGCAAAACACCCTTTACTGCTAGATTACCTTTATTAGTGTGGTTACGAAGTGGTTTTTCAGAGGAGCGATGGAGGATATGGGGAGGAGATTGGCGATTCAACAGCTGGAATGTTGTGGTGGTGTGTTTGATGTGACCACAGGGTTGCATCTACACCCTATCCCATTAAGCAATGACGTAAAGAAAGAGATAGGTGAAGTCAACCTAGCCCGGTTCATTGGAAATGGTAGACTGCTATTATCCTGTGGTAGCCATGCTCAGCTAGGGAAGATTCTTCAAATGGACACTGTCAATAGGAAGAAGATCAAAAACCATGTGCCTGGAGCTTATGCTAAATTGACTGGAGTCATTTATTTTATCTCCATAGATGATATTAAAGAAAATGTGTAGGAACTGGTGCCTCTACTAGTCCTGACATGGTCTCAAGGCCTGTTCAGAAAGCTTGCTCCCATAAATGGGCTGTGTCAAAGGACATTTTGGTAGTAAATTCACGAATCGTATTGTGGAAAGCAGAAATGTCCGGTCGAAGATTATTGTGGATATAGCAACAGAGTTATTAGGGGTAACAAGTTACTGTCTACATCTTTCTTTTTATGATGAATAATCTCAAGGATGGATTGTCTCAGTATGATAGAGATAGTTTGAAGAGGTGGGGTTTTGGGGAGGGTTTGTTAGAAGTTAGTAAGGATTTTATTTTATAAGTAGTACATAATTAGCCAAACCATGATTGATCGCACACTCCGGCACATTAGGTGGCGGCATGCACCTTAATAGCGGACCGCCATTATACTACAGAAGAAGACGACTCTCGTCCTCCGTCGGATACTTAAAAATGTAACACCAAAATATGCAGACCGCTGCAAAATCAACTGCTGATTAGGGTCAGTCTGTTACATTTTCAGGGAAGACATGCATAAAGAACACGTTTCATCAAAGTATGTGAACATCACTCCATCCAGGGATGAATGCGTGTACACAAGCTGTTACTGGTAATTGTCCGCAATGCATGCTCAGGATGAAGCTAGGTGGCTAGCTCAATACATAATGGTAGCGGAATAAACTCCACTCCATGGTGAAGTTCATATGAATTTAATTCACCATGGAGTGAAGTAGTCCGCTAATATAATGGGTGCATGAATTACATTTTAAAATCTTGCTTTTTCAGTGAGGAAAATGTCTGGAAACTATGTGAACACATCAAGACTCAAACGCAAATACATTTGGACGAAGTGTATGCAGTATTTATATCAAATGAAAGAAAAATGGTAAGTTGTAGGTCATTAAAATGTGTCATTGTTAACCCTTTACTCTGTTATAATAATTGATGAATTTCCATTCCTCTCAGATCCCTATATGGAAACAGAGGTCCAGTCGTGGAGATGAACCTGTTGTTTGGGTAGGCACTGTCCCTTGGCTTTCATTTTCAGACAGAGGATGGAGGAAACCAGAACGAGGAAATATGAAGCCACACCCTTGTCTTTAACATTACAGGAAAAATATTGTAGCCTGCACTGTAAACTATTACAACAGTCACAATATAACATCATTCTGTTTGTAGGATTATCACGTTGTCCTACTTCATCAGAATCAGCAGGGACAGAGTTTTATTTATGACCTGGATACAGTCCTGCCTTTCTCCTGTCCTTCCCGTGTTTACACTACAGAAGCCTTCCATACAGATCATGGCCTGAAACCAGCTTTCTGGAGGTAAGCAAGTATTCATATTGTTATTTTACTTTTTTTTAAATATTCTAAGCAAGTATGTGTGTCATGGTAACCGGTTCTCTTCAATGATAAACACTTTTGAACGCTCGTCTATTCAACTCTTTCCAGGAAGTTGCGAGTTATTCCTGCAGATGCCTACCTGAAGAACTTTGCCTCGGACCGGTCACATATGAAAAATGCCGATGGGACATGGCGCATGCCTCCACCGCTGTATCCTTGTATTGAAACAACAGGTACATCTCGATCCTATTACACATTTCTTCTTGTGAAACTCAATATTTGAATGGAAATCACATTTGTCTAACGGAATAATGGGTTGTTTTTATTTCGTTCTAGACTCTAAAATGAACCTGGATGACTTCATCAGTATGGACTCCAAAGTGGGATGTGGACATGTATATAGTCTCTCTGAATTTGTCAAACACTTTGCAGAAAAATTATGATTGCTGCTTTGAAATGAATATACTTCATACAGATTGGTGGTTACCTGCTGGATATTTTCTGCCATTCTCAGCTCAAGACTACTACAGGGTCACAATCCAGGAAATAACCATTCTCAATGCTAGGTTCCTTATCCTGGTGGAAGAAGGAAGCCATAGGAATTGCCAGGAATACAGATGCCACAAAAACTAAATTATAACACATTGTATAGTTAACTGTACAGGGATGAGTTGTAAAATGTATCTTAACGTCATTTAATGCAATTGTCTTTGTGGAAATGTTTTGTGCGATAAGCACAAGTTACAAGATGTAAATAAAAACATGGGAGCTTTAGTTTCTGGCATTTATTGATAGGTACTGAACTTGTCAGAGGGGAAGGAGGAACTGGGAATACAAAGAAAATAAATGCTGTTATGTTGAAAATACAGTAGAGTCTAAATTATTTCAGTAATAACCAAATACGAACAAGTCACACCAACGAGAGTCACTTTCTTTAAGCAATGGCCGCCAAGTAGTCTTTCACTTCTGCGGGTGAGAGTCGCCTGAAGCCGGCTTCATTGCAGATCCCCACTTCAATATTGTCTTCGGTCATCTGACCCTCAAAGCTTTCCTGTGAGTAAAATATAGCATTCAGGATTCTGCTAATAACGGAAAGATCACAAGACAGTCCTGTGGTCTCTTAAGACATATGTGATGACAGGAGAGCATAGAAAGGGGAAGAGATGAGAACCTTTCCACATAGGAGGATACGTTTACAACGGAGTCACTCACCTTCAATGTCAAGATAGCTGTGTGGATGGCATCTTCCAGCTCCAGGTCCTCGTTGTATCTGAGTGAGGAGACACACATTACCCCCACATTTATTAAAGGGTTACTAGAGGTGTCACTACAGAACCTGGTTCGATGCCGGGCCGTATCACAACCTGCCGTGATCGAGAGTCCCATATGGCGGCACACAATTGGCCTAGCGTTGTCAGGGTTATGGGAGGGTTTGGCCAAGGTAGGCCGTCATTGTACGGTGTAGGGGGGGTAAATTGAAATACCTTTTCTCAAGGAATGTTTTCCCATTGACGTAGTTCTTCCCCATAGCAGTTGCCTTCCAGGCAAAATATGCTCCCTGGGTAGAGAAATACAGACATGATTATCAATGTATCACAACAAACAGACAAATATGCTCAGATAGCAAATGGTGGTAACCAGCCCTTACAGACGGATCGGACTGGAAAAGGTATGGTCGGTCCTCATCCCAACCTGCGATCAGCAAGGACACTCCGAAAGGACGGACACCTCTACAACGTAAGAAGACACATTAAAACATTTAAGCCTACATGAAGCAAATTGACTCCATCATGAATGCATTTATTGATCAATTTAAATGAACTACATTAGAATAACTTCCCCCCCCCAGAGTCATTTTGTTACATCCTATGGTTCTTACTTTATAGTCTGAAAAGGAACATTGAAGTACTTTTAGAATCTCCACCCGGCACAGCCAGAAGAGGATTGGCCAGCCCCTCGGAGCCTTTTTCCTCTAGATTCCTGTCTTTCTACAGTTTTCCCTGTCCACTGTGTTCTACATCTGCATTGCTTGCGCTTTGTGGTTTTAAGCTGGGTATCTGTATTAGCACTTGTGACATCTTCTTACAGTGCATTCAGAAAGTATTCAGACCCCTTGACTTCCCACATTTTATTATGTTACAGCCTTATTCTAAAATGGGTTAAATAGTTTACTCCCCCTCAATCTACACACAATACCCCATAATGACAAAACAAAAATAAGTTTTAGAAATATTTTTTTTTTTAAACTGCTATTACATTTACATATGTATTTCAGACCATTTATCCAATACTTTGTTTTAGCACATGTCTTCTTGGGTATGACGCTACAAGCTTGCACACCTGTATTCAGGGAGTTTCTCACATTCTTCCCTGCAGCCCCTCAAGCTCTGTCAGGTTGGATGGGAACGTTGTTGCAGAGCTATTTTCAGATCTCTCCAGAGATGTTTGATCGGGTTCAAGTCTGGGCTCTGGCTGAACCACATTCAGAGACTTGTCCTGAAGTCACTCCTGCGTTGCCTTGGTTGTGTGCTTAGAGTCGTTGTCCTGTTGGAAGGTGAACCTTCACTCCAGTCTGAGCGCTCTGGGCCACGTTTTTGTCAAGGCTCTCTCTATACTTTTCTCCGTTCATCTTTCCCTTGATCTTGACTAATTTCCCAGTCCCTGCCATTGAAAAACATGCCAACAGCATGATGCTGCCATCACCATGCTCCACTGTAGGGATGGTGCCTGGTTTCCTCAGACTATATAATCTTGTTTCTCATGGTCAGAGTCCTTTAGGTGCCTTTTGTCAAACTCCAAGCAAGCTGTCATGTACCTTTTTCTAAGGAGAGGCTTCCGTTTGGCCTCTCTACCATAAAGGCTTGATTGGTGTGGTGCTGCAGAGATGGTTGTCCTTCTGGAAGGTTCTCCCATCGCCACAGAGGAACTCTGGAGCTCTGTCAGTGACCATCGGGTCACCTCCCTGGCCAAGGCCCTTCTCCCCTGATTGCGCAGTTTGGCTGGGCGACCAGCTCTAGGAAGGGTCTTGGTGGTTCCAAACTTCTTCCATTTAAGAATGATGGAGGCCATTGTAGGCGGATCTTCAATGCGGCAGACATGTTTTGGTACCTCTCCCCAGTTCTGTGCTTCGACACAATCCTGTCTCAGAGCTCTACGGACTATTCCTTCGACCTCATGGCTTGGTTTTTGCTCCGACACGCCTTGTCAACTGTGGGACCTTATACAGACAGGTGTGTGCCTTTCCACATCATGACCAATCAATTGAATTTACCACAGGTGGACTCCAATCAAGTTGTAGAAACATCTCGAGGATGATCAATGGAAACAGGACGCACCTGAGCTCAATTTCGAGTCTCATAGCAAAGGGTCTGAATACTTATGTAGTAAATACATTTTTTTATACATTCACAAAAATGTCTTAACCTGTTTTCGCCTTGTCTTTATAGGGTATTGTGTGTAGATTGAGTTTTTTTTTTTTATCTATTTTTGATTAAGGCTGTAACAAAATGTGGGAAATGTCAAGGGGTCTGAATATTTTCCGAAGGCACTGTATGTGTGTGAGGGGTGTGTGAGCGAGAGAGAGATGGAGAGAGACATGAGTTTCCAAAAAGTCATGAATTAGGCCTTTCAGGATGAACTACTTCTAGTGAGGCTACTAGATTTCCAGTATGAACGATTGGGTCTATGCCAAACAACTTTTTCTAAGGCTAAGTCGACATGTAACAGAGAATAAAGAGATGCTCCCAAGTCTGTCAATGGATATCAGAGCAAAGAGTCTGAAAATAGTTTTTTATTTTTAATACATTTGCAAAAACCTGTTTTCGCAACGTCATTATGGGGTATGGTGTGTAGATTGGATTTTCTTTGACCATTTTACAATAAGGCTGTAACGTAACAAAATGTGAGAAAGGGGGAGGGGTCTGAATACTATCCTAGTGCACTGAATAAATGATGAATAAACAGTTGACTTTTGGACTACTCCACCTTTATCTGGTCATTTAAGCTGAGAGACCTGTAATCAGTCATGGTAAGCAAAACATTCATCCTCAATAAGTAGCTACAGTATCGTACTCCATACCCTGATTGTGTGTACTCCTGCATGACGGAGGCAACCCTCTGAACGAGCTGAGCTGTGGGGATGGGCTCCTGGTACACCAGGAAGTACTGCTGGGCCAACTTCCTGGCTCTCCGGAGCAGCACCCTGTCAACACAACAAAGAGTATCTCTCCAGGGCCCAGTCATCTCATTACAGTCAAGGACTGTACCTTTAGTTTACTTGGTTTAGCATGTATGCTAAGAAATAAGATCTTAGCATTATTCTATAAAACAACTACATCATGTTTCTGTATATAATATACTAGAGTACATAGGTAGTTGGCATATGTATAGTATGCTGAAGTTGATTTCCAGTAAGAATGAGTTCCCCATTCCCTCATTACCTGTAGTCAGGTCCCATGCCACTGTACACCATACCAATGTGTTTGGTTATAGGCTCAACTTTGTGAACACTGGTCTCGTCGTACAGGATGGACTTCTGTTTCTTCTCTGTTGCCAAGACAACTCCATTTGAGGCTGTAGTTAGGGAAGAACAATTACATGACATTACAATGCTTGGAATCAGCTCTCATAACTTGAGGTGATAATAAAAGTGAATGTTTAGTTGTGTCGAAGTCTGTTGAGGTGTTTAATTGGATGTGTACTTATTAAATCAAAAACAATAAATAAATAAGGTGGATATAAACTACCTGCATCAAAATGTTTTAATCTAACTCCTCACCTTTGATTCCGACAGCGGGTGCACCTGCGGCCACTGCTGCCAGGGCATATTCAATTTGGACCAGCTTCCCAGAGGGGCTGTAAGGAACGAGGAAGATATGTAACTAGGTAGATTAGTTATAGCACTAATCTACACCTGTTCATAGAAATGTTTTAAGTTAAATCAGTTACATCCATTTACTTAGCTAGCTAATGTTACATATCTCGCTAGCTAAATGAGTAGCCAGTAGCCAAAACTAAACTAGTTTCGGCTATGTAGCCAGCTAAAGTAACAGGGGGGCTAGCCATTTAGCTAGCCACTGCAGGAGCTACAAATAATCATATATTAGCCTAAATTACAGCGCTATCAATTGGCTTACGCTAGCTAGCCCGCTTGAACTCTTCAACAGCTACCGGTAAGAAGCTAGCTAGTTAGCATCGGCGTGACACTGCATCTCTTGCAGAGTTGCCTCAAGTGTTTTTAATGGCCATTGAGCAAGATCAAGATCACAATTATAGCAGAATATGGCCTCGCAGTAAGATGTTAATTGACTATGTTTTGCGATGCAGAAATCTATTTTTATTTTACTTTACCTGAAGGTAGTGAGGGAGAAACTGTATCCTCGTTCAGCCATTGTTAATCTGTTTTGAGGAAAGTTTTGCTGGACGGACCAGATAGCGGAAATGAACTACATGAAGTTCCGGTTCCGCCCATTTATTTCTATGTGAAACCGAAGGGCATATGTATATGGGGGTACATGGGTGATATGAAACATGCACATAACGTTCACAGGATTCTCGTAATTCATGAATAAAGTTTTTTACAATTATTATAATGCAATTTATAATAGAAAGGGGTTGTTTTGTTATTCTTTGTAGGGGTGTTAACTGGTGTAAATGCAACACAGAGGTAATTTACATAAGTGAAAATGGTTTAAAATAAATACATGTCATTCTCTCTATTCCTTTCATCTTCAAATATAATTATTGTATTTCAGATGGAACATGGCATTGTGGAGATGCACCACAATCACTAAGACAGGGGGAATTTATTTATTTGAGCATCTTTATTGAGATAAAACCAACAATACATTAAGCATGCAAGATTAACAGAACTTTACATACAGTTGAGCAAAGGACAGAATGAACTAATTGAGTATTGTATTGGCATTATGTGTGGATATCTTAAACATGGTTCACCCCCCCCAAAAAAAACTGTGATTACGCTTTTCTTTTTACACAGATTTCTAGAATCATTCAATATTTAAATATTAAATATGTATTTATTTGCCTCTAAGAACTATAGCAAATGTGGTGAAAGTTGAAAGTGCACACAAAACACTCCATTTTGCACAATTCTCTGAAGGTTACAATAAGTTTCAGTTTATTATTGAACATATGAAATATTCCACATATAGTATTTATGAGCAAAGGGAAAATCAAGGTTGAAACTTCATATAAATGATAACTGCAAAAGCATCCATTCTGATCATGAATAAAATAGTCTGCATTGGATCGGTATGGTGCTTAATAGGAACGGATGGCGGGAGGGATAGCAGCACAGTCCTCTGCATCCAGTGAGTTATCAATAACAGGTCTGTATTTCAGAGTTACCTGTAACAAAAGCACAGAAGGGAGAAATGAGTGAGTGATGGCAAATGTACATTGGCATGTACCTAGACTCCGCTATCATTGTGCTGTTAAGCATGAACGTATGTTACAAAAAGGCTTGAGGGATATACCGTATACAAACGTATGCTTTGATTGGGGACCGGAGGAGGTGCTACACCACTGCTTATAACTATAAAGTTGTTATAACTATAAAGTTGAATCTAACGACAGTGGCATGTACATAAGTACATAGATGCCAAGGGAGGCCAGGCCCCCCCCCAAAAAAAAAAAAAAATAATATAATATTATAATAATAAATATACATAAAGAAAACTTTCGTCTGCGTTTCATAATTTTTCCTTCAATTACCAAAGGGCTGAATGTATCATCTCACTGACCCGGTCTCTGTATGTGTAGACCATTTATCCAATGCTGTCTGATCTACAAAAAAATTTAATTGTTGCCGCCCGTAGCATTGAATGCAAGCAAAGCCAGCGAGCATTTGGCCTCCCTTGCTGAAAATGTTTTATACAATAACCAAATCAGCGTAGAGTTAAACTGAGTGAGCTCAGCTATAAATGGTCCTGGCCCAGTGTCAAGGGGAGCCAGTTTGGAATTGGCTTCAGACCAATCAGACCAAGCCAAACGTCATTGACAGAAAACTTGAATTGTTGTATCTCATTGTGTGGTTGTCCTCCGGTGGGCTAAAATTGTCCCTTTCCTAAATTAGCCATGGATGGCGATAGGGAGTTGGACTTGTGGTTTTACTTAATTATCTGTACTGGCCAATGATTAGAACAGCAATTCTGATCTAACCCTAAATTCATACATTGTGTCTCTGGACGGAGAGGATGCAAGGTCAATATGTAGCTAGATGTAGTAAGCTAATGTTAACTAACTAATCGTTACCCATGAAATCAAGTTGGGCTAGCAAGCAAGTATTTTAGCCAGGTAGCCTAGGACAATTTTTTATTTTTATTTTAAAGTGTAGAGTCATAGACCACGTCGCTAACATGAAAGAGAGGATGGCATTGGCGTTTCTCTACAAGTAGGGTGAATCAACATGTTTTTCTACTTACACACACACACACACACACACACACACACACACACAGAAATCAGCGCCATGGATAGCCACATGTCACTTCTGTTGATTGGACTAAATTGTTTTTGGAATCTTTTAGTTGTCACTATTAGACTAAAACAGAGGTGATTTGATGATGTTGAAGTTGAAATGGTTCTCGAGTAGTGGAGGCAGCTCCTGTTTTCTATTTGGACTTGCGACAACTGTGGTTCTAAATGTGTGGTTCTAAATCAATAGTTGTGAAAATGTCAGCAACATTAACTTGATTGACCATGCTGTAGGTCCTTTAACTGTTTGTTACATGCAATGTGTTTTCTCGACTTCACCGGACATGTTTCTCTCTAGTTTTGTGATGAAACAAATGGTTGACTTTATATCACAGTGTCAAGGCATATGAACTAACAGGTTATAGAGCAACACAATTATCACAACACATAGGTTGTAATATGGCTTTTTTTCCCCACTGGCTTGGCTTCCCCAGTTATACCACACAAACCCTAGTTACAATTAATCCTGTCATTTATATTTAGAAAAATGAAGTTAACGCAATCATTAGGCATCAATTTGGGTTTACCTTCCCGGTCTTCGGATCCACAGTGGACAGGGTGTGTTTCCTCCAGTGCTCTTCAATGGGCTTCCTCACCTGTCCTGCCAGAGGCTTGGCGTAGTCCAGCTCATCCATACGGTCCTGCAATGTTAAATAGGCCTCTTTCAGAATGACATCAGTCTACATACTGTTACAACTACTGCTGGAGAGAGTGCGCCTATAGTTGTTTTATGGTGCATGTCTACACAAAAGCATTGACTGTCAATATGCATTACTTTATTATGTCCCCATCGAGAACCCCTACTGTGAAGAAAAATGTAACGATTGGATGCATAGAAGTAAATCTCACTTTACCAGACAAAATGTTCATTGTGGACAGGGCTTGTATAGGAGTGGTTTGTGTCTTCAGTAAATTGTCATTGCAGACCAGGCTTGTATAGGAGTGGTTTGTGTCTTCAGTTCTTACCTTGAAGTCCTCTCTGGAGTGGGCTCCCCTGCTCTCCTGGCGCTGCTCGGCAGAGTTGATGGTCTGCACAGCATTCAGCATAAGGTTCTGCAGCTCCAGGGTCTCCACCAGGTCAGTGTTCCACACAATACCTGAGGGGGAGGGAGACAGAGTGAATACCTGAGGGGGAGGGAGACAGAGTGAATACCTGAGGGGGAGGGAGACAGAGTGAATACCTGAGGGGGAGGGAGACAGAGTGAATACCTGAGGGGGAGGGAGACAGAGTGAATACCTGAGGGGGAGACCGAGTGAACGAGAGTGCTACAGAACATCTTTAAGTGCATGTTTGAAGTTTTTACAACCAAGCCCAACAAATGGGACAACAAAGATCGACCTCTGTTAGAAGGGGCAATTGAAAGTCTATTCTTATCACATCAGCAGAGGGAATGAGATGCTGACCTCTGTCGAAGGTCTTGATGTCGTCCAGGGTTTGGTAGATGGCGTCCATCTTGTCACATCCCTCCTTCAGGACCTTGCCGGTACGGAACACAGCAGCGTGGTTCTGCATGGTCTGACAGCGGAGAGAGGGACACATGCTTAGAGAAGACGCGATGATACTGTACAAGTCCTCATTAAAGCCCATTCCCTGTACTTTTGACAAACATCCAAGGTCAATTCCCTATTATGGATGTTAAGACATCCCGTTCCAGTTTTTAGGATCCATACCTTCTGCATGTTCACTCTGATCTCAGAGGTCCTCATGTTGCCATCAGCAAACCTCAGCTTGTCCAGGTTGGCCACAGACTCCTCTCCTGCGTTGGGCTTCAGGGGGGAGAGCTTCTCTCCTTCAGAACCATCACATTGCCAGGATTGTAAACATGTATTTAACTATTTAAAAATCTGTTAGTCATCCAGGTTAGTCCCATTGTGATACATTTTTCAAGGGAGTCTTAGCATTCACATTGAAAAGGCTGTGGGACAATCCATTAATGCATGTGATTTTTGTCTTGAGGGCAAAGGTTTGAAAAAAAAAAACGGAGAGTATGAAGTTGTTACCTGGAGTGCAGATGTCAGCGATTGTGTGAGCGCAGGCGCGTCCAAACACCACCAGATCCAGCAGGGAGTTGGCTCCCAGACGGTTGGCACCGTGGACACTGGCACAGGCGGCCTCGCCACAGGCAAACAGCCCTGGCACCACCTTATCACCCTCCTCGGTTGTGTGGGTGATGACCTGTGGGAGAACAGGACAGTAAATAACTATATAATAAAATGGTTTACTGTAATCAAACTAGGGGAGACCCAGTTAAGACTCGACACAGAGCTCTCATTGTATCCATCTACTTATTTTAGAGTTAATCAACAGGACTTTTAAAAAGAAAAACATGCAGATCTAGTGCATTTATTTGGTTATGGGTACTGCTAGTTACCTGTCCCCTGTAGTTGGTGGGGATTCCTCCCATGTTGTAGTGTACAGTGGGCAGGACGGGGATGGGCTCTTTGGTGACGTCCACGCCGGCGAAAATCATGGCGGTCTCAGAGATGCCGGGTAGACGAGTGGCCAGCTGCTGTGGGGGGAGATGGTGCAGCTGCAGGTATGCATGGTCCTTCTCTGGGCCACATCCCCTAGGGACACATATACAGGGCTGTTAGCATGACAGGTTCACGTGGGGTTTCTCTGGGTCACTCAGATACAGGGCTGTTGGCATGACAGGTTCACGTGGGGTTTCTCAGGGTCACTCAAATACAGGGCTGTTGGCATGACAGGTTCACGTGGGGTTTCTCTGGGTCACTCAGATACAGGGCTGTTGGCATGACAGGTTCACGTGGGGTTTGGGTCACTCAGATACAGGGCTGTTGGCATGACAGGTTCACGTGGGGTTTGGGTCACTCAGATACAGGGCTGTTGGCATGACAGGTCCACATGGGGTTTCTCTGGGTCACTCAAATACAGGGCTGTTGGCATGACAGTAGTCTTTCACAACTGAAACTCATAGCAAGATGGGGTCATCCCCATTGGAAGTTATGGGTAGATTACAAATTAATTTCATTTCCTGTTTCCAAATTCAAGTGCATTTCTTGCAGCTCGATTTTAGTTTACCAAAGCATTTTAAATGGATCTAGATTGACTATTTGAAGCCATTTGACTGGTTATTTTAAAACCGTGTATGTCGATATCAAATCACTGGTCTGACAGCCATGGAGCATGCAGCGTCCCACATACAGGGCCTTCAGAAAGTATTCATACCCCTTGACTTATTCCACATTGTTGTGTTACAGCCTGAATTCAAAATTGATTTAAAAAAATAAATAAATACATCACCCATCTACACACAATACCCCATAATGACAAAGCGAACACATCTTTAGATTTCTTTGCTAATTTATTCAAAATGAAATACAGATGTCTAATGTAAGTATTAACACCCAATACGTTAGAATCATCTTTGCCAGTGATTACAGCTGTGAGTCTTTCTGTGTAAGGCTTTCCACACCTGGATTGTATAATATTTGCATATTATTCTTTTAAATAATTCTTCAAGCTCTGTCAATTTGGTTGTTGATCATTGCTAGACAACCATTTTCAATTCTTGCCATAGATTTTCAAGCCGATTTAAGTCAAAACTGTAACTAGGCCACTCAGGAACATTCAATGTCATCTTGGTAAGCAACTCCAGTGTATATTTGGCCTTGTGTTTTAGGTTATTGTCCTGCTGAAAGGTGAATTTGTCTACCAGTATCTGTGTGAAAGCAGACAACCAGGTTTTTACCTGTGCTTAGCTCTATTCTATCTTTTTATCATTAAAAAAACTCCCTAGTCCTTGCCGATTGACAAGCATACCCATAACATGATGCAGCCACTACTATGCTTAGAAATATGAAGGGTGGTACTCAGTGTTGCGTTTGCCCTAAACATAATGCTTTGTATTTAGGACATAAAGCTAATTTCTTTGCCACATTTTTGTGCAGTTTTACTTTAGTGCCTTATTGCCACCATGATGCATGCTTTGGAACAGTTGTATTCTGTACAGGCTTCCTTCTTTTCACTCTGTCATTTAGGTTAGTATTGTGGAGTAACTACAAAAGTGTTGATCTATCCTCAGATTTGGTCTTATCACAGCAATTCAACTCAAACTGTTTTAAAGTCACCATTGGCCTCATGGTGAAATCCCTGAGCAGTTTCCTTCCTCTCCGGCAAATGAGTTAGGAAGGGCACCTTTATCTTTGTAGTGACTGGGTGTATTGATACACCATCCAAAGTGCAATTAATAAACTTCATGTTTAAAGAGAAATTAAATATCTGCTTTTTATTTTTTTTTACCCATCTACCAATAGGTGCCCTTCTTTGCAAGGCATTGGAAAATCTCCCCGGTCTTTGAGATTGAATCTGTGTTTGAAATTCACTGCTCAACTAAGGGACCTCATAGATAATTGTATGTGTGGGTTACAGACATGAGGTAGTAACTCAAATATGATTAGACACAGTGAGTCAATGCAACTTATTATGAGACTTGTTCAGCAAATTTTTACCCCTGAACTTATTTAGACAGGCCCTAACAAAGCGGTTGTATACTTTCTGAAGGCAACTGTATGTATCAGTTATCCAGTGCAATGATTCTGTGGGTTGCTCAGGGAAGACGGGGCCTTGGCGGTGATCTTACCTGCCCTCTCGAATCTCAATGGTAATGGAGCGGGACACCACGTCTCTGGAGGCCAGGTCCTTGGCGTTAGGAGCGTAGCGTTCCATAAAGCGCTCACCCTCACTGTTGATGAGGATTCCTCCCTCGCCACGGCAACCCTCTGTGATCAGACAGCCGGCTCCATAGATGCCTAGAGGGATAACGTTATATGAAATATCAGCACTGAGGGAGGGCACTTCACACCCAATGACATTTATAGTATGATTATGTAGCCACAGTATGTAAAGGGTTAGTCTGCCAGCCCTCTGACTTACATCATCATGTGATTGACTTATCCAACATCAACAATACTATGTTATGAAACACACAGGATTATTCAGCAGTTACCTTCCGACTAAGCACAGAAACATTTTCAAGACGACACCTCTGATAGGCCTATTCTGAGCGCTAATCCATTCTTCTCCAATAAATGCTTTATATAAATGTTATTTTCGTCTCGTAAGTCCATTCCCTAGCAGACAGGCCTGTATTGCCAATCCGATATGGGACTGACCTGTAGGGTGGAACTGGACAAACTCCAGGTCTTGGCAGGGCAGGCCTGCACGGGTCACCATGGCATTACCGTCTCCTGTGCTGGTGTGGGCTGAGGTGCAGCTGAAGTAGGTACGGCCATAACCACTAGATCGAGCAGAGAGTTAGGAGTAAGAATCAGGGCACAATAGGAGCACTTTAAATTGTCATCAAGGAGGCACCTTCTGTTCAGGTGCGAATTGTTAAAAAGTTAACGTTATAAACTGGGTATAACTGGTAAAACAAAGCTCACACACCCAAATTAATTGGGTAGCCTAGTGGTTAGAGCGTTGGACTAGTAACCGGAAGGTTGCAAGTTCAAACCTCCGAGCTGACAAGATAAAAAAACTGCCCTGAACAGGCAGTTAACCCACTGTTCCTAGGCCGACATTGAAAATAAGAATTTGTTCTTAACTGACTTGCCTATAAAGGTAAAATAAATACAAGTCTTCTAACTATACTTATTCACAACAGAAACACCCGACACAGAGACAGATACATACCCTGTGGCGATGACCGTGTTCTTGGATCTGAAGCGGTGGATCGATCCGTCCTCCATACACAGAGCAATTACTCCCTTGCATTCTCCATCCTCCATCAGCAGGTCCAGGGCAAAGTACTCCACAAAGTAGCTGGTGTCGTACCTCAGAGACTAAAATAGTGAGAAGCATAGAAGAGCGATAGATGACCGACTGGCAAAAACAGGCCAGAATTTGAGATTCTAAAAGCAGTGTGTCAGCAAAAGGGGATTCAGAGGACTGCAAGTGGTGAATTATGAGATTTAGAGTCCAGAGAGTGTGACGTACTCGCCCGTAGAGTGTGTGCAGGAGGGAGTGGCCAGTTCTGTCAGCTACGCAGCAACACCGGTGGGCCTGGCCTCCCTTGCCAAACTTCAGACTCTGGCCTCCAAAAGCCCTCTGGTAGATTTTACCATCCTCGGTACGGCTGAAGGGCATGCCAAAGTTCTCCAGCTGGGGACACACACAAAAAAAAGTAAACTCGCTGCTTCACAACAGTTATTTTCATAACAGGAAGTTAGACAAATTCAGTTAGCTAAGAAATAATACATGAACGTTTTAATTTGATCAGCCTATCAGTGTTTGTGTTGATGTTGTGCAAATCCTTTGTGATTAAGACGGATTTCAACTGAATCCCCCCCAAAAGTAGAGGCTACATAATTACATTTGCATTTTAGCTCAATATTGAATTACACAGAATGTAATAAATCAAATTGTTTAAGTCTAGAGAAAGGCAGCTATGCAACATTGCAGAACAGATTAAGGGCATTGAAAGGCCACTTCCACTTGTTTGGATACATCAGAAGGTATGAAAAAGGACATCCCAAGAAGAGTCCAAGTATGAGGGGCCCTTGAGTTCTACTGCAGCTCTTTTAGAATGGACCCGTCTTCCACCTCCCCTGTTAGCAGGCCACATTCCCCTGATGGACTCTTCTTCCACCTCCCTGTTAGCAGGCCACATTCCCCTGTTAGCAGGCCACATTCCCCTGATGGACCCTTCTTCCACCTCCCCTGTTAGCAGGCCACATTCCCCTGATGGACTCTTCTTCCACCTCCCTGTTAGCAGGCCACATTCCACTGTTAGCAGGCCACATTCCCCTGATGGACCCTTCTTCCACCTCCCCTGTTAGCAGGCCACATTCCCCTGATGGACTCTTCTTCCACCTCCCCTGTTAGCAGGCCACATTCCCCTGACGGACCCTTCTTCCACCTCCCCTGTTAGCAGGCCACATTCCCCTGTTAGCAGGCCACATTCCCCCGATGGACCCTTCTTCCACCTCCCCTGTTAGCAGGCCACATTCCCCTGACGGACCCGTCTTCCACCTCCCCTGTTAGCAGGCCACATTCCCCTGACGGACCCTTCTTCCACCTCCCCTGTTAGCAGGCCACATTCCCCTGATGGACCCTTCTTCCACCTCCCCTGTTAGCAGGCCACATTCCCCTGATGGACCCTTCTTCCACCTCCCCTGTTAGCAGGCCACATTCCCCTGACGGACCCGTCTTCCACCTCCCCTGTTAGCAGGCCACATTCCCCTGACGGACCCGTCTTCCACCTCCCCTGTTAGCAGGCCACATTCCCCCAATGGATCCTTCTTCCACCTCCCCTGTTAGCAGGCCACATTCCCCCAATGGATCCTTCTTCCACCTCCCCTGTTAGCAGGCCACATTCCCCTGACGGACCCTTCTTCCACCTCCACTGTTAGCAGGCCACATTCCCCTGACGGACCCTTCTTCCACCTCCCCTGTTAGCAGGCCACATTCCCCTGACGGACCCTTCTTCCACCTCCACTGTTAGCAGGCCACATTCCCCTGACGGACCCTTCTTCCACCTCCCCTGTTAGCAGGCCACATTCCCCTGACGGACCCTTCTTCCACCTCCCCTGTTAGCAGGCCACATTCCCCTGTTAGCAGGCCACATTCCCCTGTTAACAGGCCACATTCCCCTGATGGACCCTTCTTCCACCTCCCCTGTTAGCAGGCCACCTCCCCTGTTAGCAGGCCACATTCCCCTGACGGACCCTTCTTCCACCTCCCCTGTTAGCAGGCCACCTCCCCTGTTAGCAGGCCACCTCCCCTGTTAGCAGGCCACCTCCCCTGTTAGCAGGCCACATTCCCCTGGCGGACCCTTCTTCCACCTCCCCTGTTAGCAGGCCACATTCCCCTGATGGACCCTTCTTCCACCTCCCCTGTTAGCAGGCCACATTCCCCTGTTAGCAGGCCACATTCTCCTGACGGACCCTTCTTCCACCTCCACTGTTAGCAGGCCACCTCCACTGTTAGCAGGCCACCTCCACTGTTAGCAGGCCACCTCCACTGTTAGCAGGCCACCTCCACTGTTAGCAGGCCACCTCCACTGTTAGCAGGCCACCTCCACTGTTAGCAGGCCACATTCCCCTGGCGGACCCTTCTTCCACCTCCCCTGTTAGCAGGCCACCTCCCCTGTTAGCAGGCCACATTCCCCTGTTAGCAGGCCACATTCCCCTGTTAGCAGGCCACATTCCCCTGTTAGCAGGCCACATTCCCCTGACGGACCCTTCTTCCACCTCCACTGTTAGCAGGCCACCTCCACTGTTAGCAGGCCACATTCCCCTGACAGACCCTTCTTCCACCTCCCCTGTTAGCAGGCCACATTCCCCTGACGGACCCTTCTTCCACCTCCCCTGTTAGCAGGCCACATTCCCCTGACAGACCCTTCTTCCACCTCCACTGTTAGCAGGCCACATTCCCCTGACGGACCCTTCTTCCACCTCCCCTGTTAGCAGGCCACATTCCCCTGACGGACCCTTCTTCCACCTCCCCTGTTAGCAGGCCACATTCCCCCAATGGATCCTTCTTCCACCTCCCCTGTTAGCAGGCCACATTCCCCCAATGGATCCTTCTTCCACCTCCCCTGTTAGCAGGCCACATTCCCCCAATGGATCCTTCTTCCACCTCCCCTGTTAGCAGGCCACATTCCCCTGACGGATCCTTCTTCCACCTCCCCTGTTAGCAGGCCACATTCCCCCGATGAACCCTTCTTCCACCTCCCCTTTCAAGAGGCTGTTGGTTAGGTTTCCATACAGGGCAATATTTGCTATAGAAGAACTGTCAGAGGCATAGTTTAATTTAAGTTACTCTGTGTGTGTGTGTGTGTGTGTGTCACCTCCACCACAGCATGTGGAGCCTGCTCTGTCATGTAGTGGATGGCGTCCTGGTCTCCCAGCCAATCAGATCCCTTCACCGTGTCGTAGAAGTGCCACCTCCAATCATCTCCCTCCATGTTTCCAAGGGCTGCATTGATCCCACCCTAAATGCAAAAACAACTGTTTAGGACCACTGGGAGAAAGATAAATAATCTTAAAGGAATAATGGGCATTTTGTCAGTGCAGAGAGTGCGTCAAACGGCAGTTTCAAAGTGCATGATCAGCATGAACTTTGGACGGCTTTATGTCGAGACCGCATGGAGGTAGGCTTAATACAAGTGTAACACATTAAGGTGGCTGATAACGCCACTGCAGTGATTGATTCATTGGGACTTTAAAATGGCATTGCTGCCTTCCGTGGACAGAGTGAAAGTGGCATATTAATGAACAGTTACAGATGCAACACTACACTTAACTTCTCTAGGGTAGGGGGAAGCATTTGGAATTTTGGATGAAAAGCGTGCCCAAATTAAACTGCCTTCTACTCAGGCCCAGAAGATATGATATGCATATAATTAGTAGATTTGGATAGAAAACATTAAAGTTTCCAAAACTGTTAAAATAATGTCTGAGTATAACAGAACTGATTTGGCAGGCGAAAACCTGAGAAAAATCCATTCAGGAAGTAGGATTTTTTTTGTTTGTTGTAGTTTTCTATTCAATGCTATTACAGTATCCATTCACTTACAACTCAAATTGCAGTTCCTATGCCTTCCACTAGATGTCAACAGTCTTTAGAAATTGTTTCAGGCTTGTATTCTGAAAAATGAGGGAGTAAGAGCAGTCTGAATGAGTGGACTCGTGTCACAGAGCTTTTTCATGCGCGTGACCGAGAGAGTGCCTTTCTTGTTTACCTTTTATATTGACGGCGTTATTGTCTGGTTGAAATATTATCGATTATTTAGGCTAAAAACAACCTGAGGATTGAATATAAACATCGTTTACAGATACAATTTGGATTTTTTTGTCTGTTGTGACTGCGTTTGAGCCTGTGGATTACTGAAGAAAACGCGAAGAAAACAGAGGTTTTCAGATATAAAGAGACACTATCAAACAAAAGGAACATTTATTGAATAAATTAATGTCTTCTGAGTGCAGCCATATGAAGATCATCAAAGGTAAGTGATTAATTTGTATCTCTTTCTGACTTGCGTAACTCTTCTACTTGGCTGGTTACTGTTTGTAATGATTTGTCTGCTGGGCTATGTTCTCAAATAATCCTAAAGGTATGCTTTCGCCGTAAAGCATTTTTTAAATCTGATACCGTGGTTGGATTCACAAGAAGTTCATCTTTAAACCTATGTAAAATAGTTGTATATGTTCTGAATTTTTATAATGAGTATTTCTGTATTTGAATTTGGTCGCACTGCAATCTCACTGGATGTTGGCCAGGTGGGACGCTAGCGTAATCACATACCCTAGAGAGGTTAAAAAGGGGACAATCTGTCATATCCCCTCCTGTGACATGGTCACATTCTATTGATTCTTGTAGATATAACTTGACCTACCTGTGCAGCCACCGTGTGTGACCTGGTGGGGAACAGCTTTGTGACACAAGCTGTGTTGAAGCCAGCCTCAGACAGACCGAAAGCAGCACGAAGCCCTGCTCCGCCGGCACCCACTACCACTGCATCAAACTCATGGTCTACCACAGGGTACTGTGTGGACATCTGCAAACAACGACCCACAAAACAAAACATAGAGCTGCATTTCAGTGTTTTTCAGTATTCTCTCTAGTTAAGAGTTTTGTTCATACAAATGTATACAAATTGCCTCTACAAGTACTGAGACAAATACAAATTTAAAACGTCAATATAGTTTGTGCAAAAAAATAAAATATTGAATAATTTCATATAATACTGTCAATGATGAACATGGGAGTTTGCAGACTTACGCCATCTGATACTTTAGAGTTGTTCTTCCCATAGACTGAGAAGTGGAGCTTCCTGGAGCTCTGGGATACTGCCGGAAGCTAAATGGGGAAGGGAGGGTAGGTCAATATAGGCCTAAATCATAAAAATTAAAAACACTAGGCTAATCCACACAATGGCAATGGCTTGTTTTTCTTCAAGTTAATGTAAACCTTTACTATGGGTTTCTAAAGTTAGTCTAGTTTGCTCACTGTTTTCAAATGCAGCAGAAACCCATCCAGCTGATTGTGACATAAGGTGAGAACAATGCAGCAACAAAGTTGTCTAGTTGTGCGTTTAAATTTTTTTTTTTAAATCACTACACAACATGCATAATAGTGCTTCATAAAAGCATTCCAACCAATATTTCTGAGAGGAGAGATACATATTTGTATCTGTGTAAACACAGACTAATGTGTAGGAGAGTTCGGATGCATTTACATTACGTCGTGACCAATATAGATTTCAAAATCATATAGCTAATTTAGGTAAACGTCTCTGGTATCGTAGATTATCCTCACTTCCTCCCATCTAAACAAACAGCTTATTTGCTTTTTCTTCCGCAACCAATCTCAAATCCCCTCTTAAAAACACAGCATGCATTCAAAACAGTCGAGGCATTATTTGTGATTAAAATAAATAAATCAGTGACTGACTGACTGACAACACAAACTCAGCCAACAGTTCGTTTTGCATGGCCCGGTGCCCCGGTGAGTGGAGAGTTCTCCTTAGAGCCAATGGAATTGTCGCAAATATCAAAACACCGCCTAGTAGGGGCACCGGGCCATGCTAAACGAATTTGCCCACTGGGAACTAGCCACAGATCTTAAGTAACTTGCCTTGCTTGACCTTCAATGCACTGATGTTTATGGCTACCGTAAGAATCAACCCAACCGCAATAATTAAGCAAAATGAAAAGTATATTAAATCAAGTTATTCGTCAGAATCGATTTGCTATGAAAACGTAAAATGACAACATTGAAACTGCGACAGAAACGAAGCTAGCTAGAAAATAATAGCTACAGTAGCTAACGTTAGCTACGTTACGAAACCACAGCAATGGTGAACCATCATTACCGGCTGATGCTGCGAATACCAGCTCATATGAACACATTCACGAAGTCAACATATAAAGTAGGTCATAGTGATATTCTACAGCAAAAGTTTGTTTCCAAATACTTACCGCCTTGGCTGACAGCACCTTTTTGGCGAGGACACGGGAGGCAGTACACACCGCAGCCATGATGGGTACTCGTTTCGTCTGATAAAATCAACGTTACCAAACCCCTCTGACACGTCTTGGGTCGCAGTTTATGCCGGTGCCGGAGTATACCATCTCAAGAGAGGGTTTCATTTCGTCAAGGGAAAAATAAATAATCCTCATTGATGAAATACAGAATTCATTATATAGTCAAGTAATTTATATGTAAAGGTTATCATATTTTACAACCAAAATAATTCGATTTCCGTCATTATATTGACGATATCTAAATTAACTCAATTTTAACTCCCCTCTGCGGATTCTAGGTGGGAAATTACGGAATGTTTATTTTCCTAAGAGAGACGATTGAGGTTCGATTGAAGAGACATTCATGAACATAAAGGTATCTCTATCTGCAAGGTTATTTAATCCATGCTTTCCTTTTAGTAAATATTTTTTACTAAATTGGTTTGAATGGAATTAAATGCATAATGTATTGAGACAGATTAGCCTTTCCAAAACAAAGCCAGGTGTGTTATTCCCTCATTAGTTCATTTACAAGTAAGCAGATAAAAGGTCTAGAGATGAATTTCAAGTGTATCATTTGCATTTGGAATCTGTTGCTGTTAACCCTCAATATGAAGTCAGAAAGCGCTGTCACTGCCAATGAAGCAAGCTGTTATTAGGCTGACAAATCAAAACAAACCCATCAGACTGATAGCTAAAATATTAGGGTGTGGCTAAATCAACTATTTGGTACATTCTTAAAAATAAAGAACGCACTGGTGAGCTCAGGAACACCAAAAGCCCCGGAAGTACACGGAAAGCAACTGTGGTGGATGACAGAATCATTATTTCCCTGGTGAATAAAAACCCCATTACAACAGTTGTCCAGATCAAGAATGCCCCCCAGGAGGTAGGTGTCTCTGTGTCAAACTAAATACATACAGTTTATATTTTTACAAGATGTAAAACATTTGGAAGCCTCAAAAACAGGAAGACCATATTAGAGTTTGCCGAAAAACATCTAAAAACGCCTGTATAGTTCTAGATTATTATCCAATGGGCAGAAATCTATGTTTATATTATGACAGACCAGCTATATCTACTGCCTCAATTAAAATATGAAAGACCAGCTAGATCTACTGTCTCTGTTATATTATGACAGGCCAGCTATATCTACTGCCTCAATTAAAATACGAAAGACCAGCTAGATCTACTGTCTCTATTATGTTATGACAGACCAGCTAGATCTACTGCCTCTTTTATATTATGACAGACCCGCTAGATCTACTGCCTCAATTAAAATACGAAAGACCAGCTAGATCTACTGTCTCTATTATATTATGACAGACCCGCTAGATCTACTGCCTCAATTAAAATACGAAAGACCAGCTAGATCTACTGTCTCTATTATATTATGAAAGACCAGCTAGATCTACTGTCTCTATTATATTATGACAGACCAGCTAGATATACTGTCTCTATTATATTATGACAGACCAGCTAGATCTACTGTCTCTATTATATTATGACAGACCAGCTAGAACTACTGTCTCTATTATATTATGACAGACCGGCTAGATCTACTGTCTCAATTATATTATGACAGACCAGCTAGAACTACTGTCTCTATTATATTATGACAGACCGGCTAGATCTACTGTCTCAATTATATTATGACAGACCAGCTAGAACTACTGTCTCTATTATATTATGACAGACCGACTAGATATACTGTCTCAATTATATTATGACAGACCAGCTAGATCTACTGCCTCTTTTATATTATGACAGACCAGCTAGATATACTGTCTCAATTATATTACGAAAGACAAGCTAGATTTACAATCTCTAGTATATTATGACAGACCAGCTAGATTTAGTATCTCTACTATTTTATGACAGACCAGCTAGATCTACAGTCTCTAATATATTATGACAGACCTGATAGATCTACAGTCTCTAATATATTATGACAGACCTGCTAGATCTACTGCCTCAAATATATTATGAGAGACCAGCTAGATCTACTATCTCAATTAAATTACGAAAGACCAGCTAGATTTAATGTCTCTAGTATCTATTGACAGACCAGCTAGATTTACTGTCTCTACTATATTATGACAGACCAGCTACATCTACAGACTCTAATATATTATGATAGAACTGCTAGATCTACTGTCTCATTTATATTCTGACATACCAGCTATATCTACTGTCTCAATTATATTCTGACATACCAGCTATATCTACTGTCTCAATTATATTATGACAGACCAGCTAGATCTACTGTCTCAATTATATTATGACAGACCAGCTAGATCTACTATCTCAATTATATTACGACAGACCAGCTAGATCTACTGTCTCTATTATATTATGACAGACCAGCTACATCTACTGTCTCTATTATATTATGTCAGACCAGATAGATTTACTGTCTCAATTATTTTATGACAGACCAGCTAGATCTACTGTCTCTATTATTTTATGACAGACCAACTAGATCTACTGTCTCAATTATTTTATGACAGACCAGCTAGATCTACTGTCTCTATTATATTATGACAGACCAGCTAGATCTACTGTCTCAATTATATTATGACATACCAGCTAGATCTACTGTCTCAATTATATTATGACAGACCAGCTAGATCTACTATCTCTATTATATTATGACAGACCAGCTAGATCTACTGTCTCTATTATATTATGACAGACCAGCTACATCTACTGTCTCTATTATATTATGTCAGACCAGCTAGATTTACTGTCTCAATTATTTTATGACAGACCAGCTAGATCTACTGTCTCTATTATTTTATGACAGACCAACTAGATCTACTGTCTCAATTATTTTATGACAGACCAGCTAGATCTACTGTCTCTATTATATTATGACAGACCAGCTAGATCTACTGTCTCAATTATATTATGACAGACCAGCTAGATCTACTGTCTCAAATATATTACGACAGACCAGGCTAGATCTACTGTCTCTATTATATTATGACAGACCAGCTAGAACTATTGTCTCTATTATATTATGACAGACCAGCTAGATCTACTATCTCAATTATATTATGACAGACCAGCTACATCTACTGTCTCTATTATATTATGACAGACCAGCTAGAACTATTGTCTCTATTATATTATGACAGACCAGCTAGATCTACTATGTCAATTATATTACGACAGACCAGCTAGATCTACTGTCTCTATTATATTATTGCAGACCAGCTAGATCTACTGTCTCAATTATTTTATGACAGACCAGCTAGATCTACTGTCTCTATTATTTTATGACAGACCAGCTAGATCTACTGTCTCAATTATTTTATGACAGACCAGCTACATCTACAGTCTCTGTGTCTCTATTATAGTATGACAGACCAGCTAGATCTACTGTCTGAATTATATTATTGCAGACCAGCTAGATCTACTGTCTCAATGACATTATGACAGACCAGCTAGATCTACTGTCTCTATTATATTATGACAGACCAGCTACATCTCCTGTCTCTATTATTTTATGTCAAGACCACCTAGATCTACTGTCTCAAAAATGTTTTGACAGACCAGCTAGATCTACTGTCTGAAATATATTATGGCAGACCAGCTACATCTACTGTCTCTATTATATTATGACAGAACAGCTAGAACTATTGTCTCTATTATATTATGACAGACCAACTTGAACCAGAATGATGGGAAGAGAAGTGTCTGGAGAAGGGAAGGAACTGCTTATGATCCGAAGCATTCCACCTCATCTGTGAAGCATGGTGAAGGTAGTGTGATGGTGTGGGCATGTATGGCTGCCAATGGAACTGGTTCCCTTGTATTTATTGATTATCAAATCAAATAATTTTTTTATGATTTTCACCTTACAGTGAAATGCTTACTTACAAGCCCCTAACTGACAGTGCAGTTTAAAAAAATACAGATAAGAATAAGAGATAAAAGTAACAAGTAAATAAAGAGGAGCAGTAAAAAAAATCACAATATATGCAGGGGGGTGCCGGTACAGAGTCAATGTGCGGGGGCACCGGTTAGTTGAGGTAGTATGTACATGTAGGTAGAGTTAATTAAAGTGACTATGCATAGATGACAACAGAGAGTGGCAGTGGTGTGGAGTGGAGCGGGGAGGGGGGGGGGGGGGCAATGTGAATAGTCTAGGTAGCCATTTGACTAGATGTTCAAGCATTTGACTAGATGTTCAGGGGTAGAAGCTGTTTAGAAGCCTCTTGGATCTAGACTTGGCGCTCCAGTACAACTTACCGTGTGCTGGCAGAGAGAACAGTCTATGACTAGGGTGTCTGGAGTCTTTGACAATTTTCAGGGCCTTCCTCTGACACCGCCTGGTATAGAGGTCCTGGATGGCAGGAAGCTTGGCCCCAGTGATGTACTGGGCTGTTTTCACTACCCTCTGTAGTGCCTTGCGGTCGGAGGCCGAGCAGATTCCGTACCAGGCAGTGACGCAACCAGTCAGGGTGCTCTCGATGGTGTAGCTGTAGAACCTTTTGAGGAACTGAGGACTCATGACAAATCATTTCAGTCTCCTGAGGGGGAATAGGTTTTGTCGTGCCCGCTTCACGACTGACTTGGTGTGCTTGGACCATGTTAATTTGTTGGTGATGTGGACACCAAGGAACTTGAAGCTCTCAAACTGATCCACTGCAGCCCCATTGATGACAATGGGAGAGTGCTCGGTCCTCTTTTTCCTGTAGTCCACAATCATCTTCTTTGTCTTGATCACGTTGAGGGAGAGGTTGTTGTCTTGGCATCACATGACCAGGTCTTTGACTTCCTCCCTATAGGCTGTCTCGTTGTTGTCGGTGATCAGGCCTACCACTGATGTGTCATCCAGTTGCAGAGGTAGGTGTTTAGTCTCAGGGTCCTTAGCTTATTGATGAGCTTTGAGGGCACAATGGTGCTGAACACTGAGCTGTAGTCAATGAATAGCATTCTCACGTAGGTGTTCCTTTTGTCCAGGTGGGAAAGGGCAGTGTGGAGTGCAATAGAGACTGCATCATCTGTGGATCTGTTGGGGTGGTATGCAAATTGGAGTGGGTCTAGGGATTCTGGGATGATGGTGATGATGGTGATGATGAGCCATGACCAGCCTTTCAAAGCACTTTATGGCTACAAATGTGAGTGCTAAAGGGTCTGGAGTCATTTAGGCAGGTTTCCTTTGTGTTCTTGGGCACGTGAACTATGGTTATCTGCTTAAAACATATTGGTATTACAGACTCTCGTGTCACTGGGCCGTTCTTGTCACTGTGCTTCCCTTTGTAGTCTGTAATGGTTTGCAGGCCTTGCCACATCCAACGAACATCAGAGACGGTGTAGTACGACTCGATCTTAGTCCTGTATTGATGCTTTGCCTGTTTGATGGTTTGACGGAGGGCATAGCGGGATTTCTTATAAGCTTCCGGATTAGAGCCCCACTCCTTGAAAGCGACAGCTCTAGCCTTTAACTCAGTGTGGATGCTGCCTGTAATCCATGGTTTTTGTTTGGGGTATGTACGTATGGTCACTGTGGGGACGACATCATCAATGCACTTATTGATGAAGCCAATGACTGATATGGTGTACTCCTCAATGTCATTGGAGGAATCCCGGAACATATTCCTGTCTGTACTTGCAAAACAGTCCTGTAGCTTAGCATCTGCTTCACCTGACCACTTTTTTATTGACCGAGTCACTGGTGCTTCCTTCATTAATTTTTGCTTATAAGCAGTAATCAGGAGGATAGAATTATGGTCTGATTTGCCAAATGGAGGGTGAGGGAGAGCTTTGTATGGAGTAAAGGTGGTCTAGAATTCTTTTCCCTCTGGTTGCACATTTAACTTCTTATGGTATAGGGGACGCTTGCGTCCCACTTGGCCAAAAGCCAGGGGAAATGCAGCGCGGCAAATTCAAATAAAATTATATAAAAATCAAACTTTCATTAAATCACACATGTAAGATACTCAATTAAAGCTACACTCGTTGTGAATCCAGCCAACATGTCAGATTTTAAAAAGGCTTTTCGGCGAAAGCATAAGAAGCTATTATCGGATGATAGCACAACAGTAAACAAAGAGGGTAGCATATTTCAACCCTGCAGGCGCTACACAAAACGCAGAAATAAAATATAAATCATGCTTTACCTTTGACAAGCTTCTTTTGTTGGCACTCCAATATGTCCCATAAACATCACAATTGGTCCTTTTGTTCGATTAATTCTGTCCATATTTATCCAAAATGTCAATTTATTTGGTGCGTTTGATCCAGAAAAAAACTGCTTCCAAAATGCGCAACGTCACTACAAAATATGCCAAAAGTTGCCTATAAACTTTGCCAAAATATTTCAAACTACTTTTGTAATACAACTTTAGGTATTTTTAAACGTTAATAATCGATCAAATTGAAGACGGGTCTATCTGTGTTCAATACAGGAAGACAACAAACCAAGCTACTTTTCAAGTCTTGCGCAACTCTCAACAGTGTTACGCAGTTCCTAGATGGCCGTACTTCTTCATTGCACAAATTAATAACCTCAACCAAATTCCAAAGACTGGTGACATCCAGTGGAAGCGGTAGGAACTGAAAACAAGTTCCTAAGAAATATTGTTTGCCAATGAGAACTCACTGAACAGAGACCTAAAAAAAAGATTCTGAACGGTTAGTCCTCAGGGTTTTGCCTGCTACATAAGTTATGTTGTACTCACAGACATGATTCAAACAGTTTTAGAAACTTCAGAGTGTTTTCTATCCAAACCTACTAATAATATGCATATCTAATATTCGTGGCATGAGTAGCAGGAAGTTGAAATTGGGCACCCTATTTATCCAAAAGTGAAAATGCTGCCTCCTATACCTTAACATGCTGATAGAAATTTGGTAAAACTGATTTAAGTTTCCCTGCATTAAAGTCACCGGCCACTAGGAGCGCTATATGTTCTTAATATCGTAGTTCAACCACGACTCGGTGAAACATGAGATATTACAGTTTTTAATGTCCTGTTGGTAGGATATACGTGCTTTCAGTTTGTCCCATTTATTTTCCAGCGATTGAACGTTAGCTAGCAGACTGGAAGGCAGATTAGCCAAGACACCCTGATCTTTTGCCTCGAAATCTCAGTTTCCTTCTCTAGCGAATCACGGGGATCGGGGCCTGATCGGGTGTCTGCAGTATATCTCTCGTTACAAACAACGTGGGAAAAAAATAGCATGATTGGTTGAGAGACAATAAGATGGCAGCCCTACCCTGTCCCTGATGTTTTTCCTAGAGAGAAGTGGCTTCTTTGCTGCCCTTCTTGACACCAGGCCATCCTCCAAAAATCTTTGCCTCGCTGTGCGTGCAGATGCACTCACACCTGCCTGTTGCCATTCCTGAGCAAGCTCTGTACTGGTGGTGCCCCAATCCCGCAGCTGAATCAACTTTAGGAGACGGTCCTGGGGCTTGCTGGACTTTCTTGGGCACCCTGAAGCCTTCTTCACAACAATTGAACCGCTCTCCTTGAAGTTCTTGATGATCGGATAAATGGTTGATTTAGGTGCAATCTTACTGGCAGCAATATCCTTGCCTGTGAAGCCCTTTTTGTGCAAAGCAATGATGACGGCATGTGTTTCCTTGCAGGTAACCATGGTTGACAGAGGATAAACAATGATTCCAAGCACCACCCTCCTTTTGAAGCTTCCAGTCTGTTATTGGAACTCAATCAGCATGACAGAGTGATCTCCAGCCTTGTCCTCATCAACACTAAGACCTGTGTTAACGAGAGAATCACTGACATGATGTCAGTTGGTCCTTTTGTGGCAGGGCTGAAATGCAGTGGAAATGTTTTTGGGGGGATTCAGTTCATTTGCATGGCAAAGAGGGACTTTGCAGTTAATTGCAATTCATCTGATCATGCTTCATAACATTCGGGAGTGTATGCAAATACAAACTGAGGCAGCAGACTTTGTGAAAATTAATATTTGTGTCATTCTCAAAACTTTTGGCCAAGACTGTAATTGAGAACTTGTTCTCAACTGGCCTACCTGGTTAAATAAAGGTGAAACAAAAAAATAACAAAATAAATACTACAGAACCTGGTAATTTCAGAGCTAGTGTGGATTGTAATATTCTTACTAAAACCCTCGTGATACACTTAGAGAAGGCACTACCTAATATTATACACAGTGTCTAAGTAGGATTTATTAAGAACAGGACCTCAACTAAACCGCACAAATATAGCTCCTACATCTGCTGTCTCCTTAGATGCTGAGAAGGCATTTGACAGGGTAGAGTGGGCTTTTCTCTTAAGAACCCTAGAAAAATTTGGCTTTGGACCTGACTTTTGTAAATTGATAGGGGTCCTCTATTCCAATCATAAAGCAACAGTACTTACGAATGTAATTATGTCTGCTTTCTTTTGTCTTTCTAGAGGTATAACCAATGTGAAATGGCTAGCTAGTTAGCGGGGTGCCGCTAATAGCGTATCAATCGGTGACATCACTCACTCTGAGACCTTGAAGTAGCTGTTTCCCTTGCGCTGAAAAGGGCCGTGGCTTTTGTGGCGCGATAGGTAACGATGCTTCGTGGGAGGCAGTTGTTGATGTGTGCAGAGGGTCCCTGGTTCAATCCCAGGTAGGGGCGAGGAGAGGAATGGAAGAAACACTGTTACAGAGGCACAAGGCAGGGTTGCTCCACCTCCCCTCTCTTGTTTACCATTTAGAGCCTCTTGCGACATTGATAAGAACAGATGCTTGCCAAGGATGAAGGAGGCTTGGCTTTGCCAGATGTTAAATGTATCATTTGAAATGGCTGAATTGGGAAAGCATTGGGGCAAAAGGGATGCTGGATTGGATAACAATAGAACAGGAACTAAGTTATCCTTTCACCTCTGTCACATAGTCGTACAGGGGAGAGGTCTGTTGATACTCTGTCACGTAGTCTTACAGGGGAGAGGTCTGTTGATACTCTGTCACATAGTCTTACAGGGGAGAGGTCTGTTGATACTCTGTCACGTAGTCTTACAGGGGAGAGGTATGTTGATACTCTGTCACGTAGTCTTACAGGGGAGAGGGCTGTGGGAACTCTGTCACGTAGTCTTAGAGGGGAGAGGTCTGTTGAAACTCTCAACCCAATTTTGTTACACTCAAGAGGTGTGAAGAACATTACACAAGATATGTGGAATTTCACATCTAAAACAAGGATACTCATCATTGTGGCACAATCCTAGGCTACGGATAGAAAATAAGTCTGTGTACTGGAAACAGTGGCTAACGAAAGGAATTCATACTATAGGTGATCTATATACTGGAGATGTTTTAATGTCATACTCAGATTTGGTACAAAAATATGATGTGGGAGACAAGGGACATTTCTGGAAATATTTACAATTAAGAGAAGAGACCAGCTATCAACAAAATCCAGGAAAGAACCCAATAGCTGAGTATTTGGAATTACCCAAACATAAAGCAGCCATTTTGTACTCAATATTCAGTCATCTGCAGAGTAAAGACTGCAAAAACCTCAGAACAATATGGCAAATTGACCTTAATAAGTGTGAAATTGAGGATGATACCTGGTTGAAGATCTTGTCCAGCTCAGGGAGGAACATAAGGGAAGCAAGAGGGAAACTTACTCAATATAAGATACTACATAGGTTTTATTGAAGCCCAACCAGGCTTCATCAGATGTGGCTGACCAACAGTTCTCTGTGTTGGAAATGCCAAAAAGACACTGGGACATTTTTACACGCAATATGTGAATGTACATTAGTGCTAACTTTCAGGAAGGAGGTTTTGAAATATCTGGAGGAAAGATTGGAAAAGTTAGAACATTTACCTAATGTAACAAATGAGGAATTTGCACTGATCACTGTTGGTATGGTTACAGCAGCTAGAATAATCCTTAGAATTTGGAAGGGTCATGCCACTCCTACTCTGAAACAGTCAATCAATGTTCAATGTTCAACAATCAATGTTGGAGGTAGCATCTTATGAACAAATGCTTGCTAGAATCCCTGGTATAAATGACATTTCTGGAAGCTGGATGTGTTTTATTTGTCATGGTGTTTCTAAAGACTGGGAGGTTTGTGAACCCATTTAGTTCTGTACTGTAGCTTCTGAACCCATTTAGTTCTGTACTGTAGCTCGTGAACCCATTTAGTTATGTACTGTAGCTCGTGAACCCATTTAGTTCTGTACTGTAGCTCGTGAACCCATTTAGTTCTGTACTGTAGCTCGTGAACCCATTTAGTTCTGTACTGTAGCTTCTGAACCCATTTAGTTCTGTACTGTAGCTTGTGAACCCATTTAGTTCTGTACTGTAGCTTGTGAACCCATTTAGTTATGTACTGTAGCTTGTGAACCCATTTAGTTCTGTACTGTAGCTTGTGAACCCATTTAGTTCTGTACTGTAGCTTCTGAACCCATTTAGTTCTGTACTGTAGCTTGTGAACCCATTTAGTTCTGTACTGTAGCTTGTGAACCCATTTAGTTCTGTACTGTAGCTTGTGAACCCATTTAGTTTTGTACTGTAGCTTGTGAACCCATTTAGTTCTGTACTGTAGCTCGTGAACCCATTTAGTTCTGTACTGTAGCTTGTGAACCCATTTAGTTCTGTACTGTAGCTCGTGAACCCATTTAGTTCTGTACTGTAGCTTGTGAACCCATTTAGTTCTGTACTGTAGCTTGTGAACCCATTTAGTTCTGTACTGTAGCTCGTGAACCCATTTAGTTATGTACTGTAGCTTGTGAACCCATTTAGTTCTGTACTGTAGCTTGTGAACCCATTTAGTTCTGTACTGTAGCTCGTGAACCCATTTAGTTCTGTACTGTAGCTTGTGAACCCATTTAGTTCTGTACTGTAGCTTGTATGTGTGCTATGTTGGAGAATATGTCTGAATGTCAAGCTCAATGTTTTATGCTGTACAATGTTTTATTTAAACAAACAAAAATATGTGTTTGTTTGTAGGAAAAAGGAAAAAATGAATAGAACGTTAATAACAAAAAAACAAACAGAAATTCCACATTTGCATAAGTATTCAGACCCTTTACTCAGTACTTTGTTGAACAACCTGTGTCAGCTTTTACAGCATTGAGTCTTCTTGGGTATGATGCTACACACTTGGCACACCTCTATTTGAGGAGTATCTCCCATTGTTCTCTGCAAATCCTCTCAAGCTCTTTCAGGTTGGATGGGGAGCATTGCTGCACAGCTATTTTCAACTTTCCAGATATGTTTGATCGGGTTCAAGTCCGGGCTCTGGATGGGCCACTCAGGGATATTCAGATACTTGTCCTGAAGCCACTCCTGTATTGTCTTGGTTTTGTGCTTAGGGTCGTTGTACTGTTGGAAGGTGAACCATCGCCCCAGTCTGAATACCTGAGCGCTCTGGAGCAGGTTTTCATCAAGGATCTCTTTGTACTTTGCTCCGTTCATCTTTGCCACAATCCTGACTGGTCTTCCAGTCCCTGCCGCTGAAAAATATCCCCACAGCATGATGCTGCCACCACCATGCTTCACAATAGGGATGGTGCCAGGTTTCCTCCAGACATGATGCTTGGCATTCAGGACAAAGAGTTCAATCTTGGTTTCATTAGACCGGAGAATCTTGTTTCTCAAGGTCTGAGTCTTTAGGTGCCAAGTGGGCTGTCATGTGAGGATTGGCTTCTGTTTGGCCACTCTACCATAAAGGCCTGATTGGTGGAGTGCTGCAGGGATGGTTGTCCTCATGCACAATCAATTGAATTTACCATAGGTGGACTACAATCAAGTTGAAGAAACATCACAAGGACACTTTATCTGGACGTAGTTCGTCAGGACCTCCACCAGCCGAAGCTAAGTAGTAACATTAACATGCTGCCTTCTAATTGCAGTCGCTGTACTCATAATATACAGGAGAACGATCGCCTTACGGCGAGGATAGCTGTGCTGCAACCCCAGCTGCAATCGTTAGGCAAGGGTCATTTCAGTGTAGGGAGGAGGGAAATGCTGTAGGAATGCTCAACTGGTTCTACCCTAAAGTAGCGATTGGAAACCCAAATTGGTCTAAACGGACAAGTTCTGGCCTGGTTTAGATCTTATCTGTTGGAAAGATATCAGTTTGTCTCTGTAGATGGTTTGTCCTCTGACAAATCAACTGTACATTTTGGTGTTCCTCAAGGTTCCGTTTTAGGACCACTATTGTTTTCACTATATATTTTACCTCTTGGGGATGTCATTCGAAAACATAATGTAAACTTTCACTGCTATGCAGATGACACACAGCTGTACATTTAGATGAAACATGGTGAAGCCCCAAAATTGCCCTCGCTGGAAGCCTGTGTTTCAGACATAAGGAAGTGGATGGCTGCAAAGTTTCTACTTTTAAACTCTGACAAAACAGAGATGCTTGTTCTAGGTCCCAAGAAACAAAGAGATCTTCAGTTGAATCTGACAATTAATCTTGATGGTTGTTCAGTCGTCTCAAATAAAACTGTGAAGGACCTCGGCGTTACTCTGGACCCTGATCTCTCTTTTGACGAACATATCAAGACTATTTCAAGGACAGCTTTTTTCCATCTACGTAACACTGCAAAAATCTGACATTTTCTGTCCAAAAATGTTGCAGAAAAATTAATCCATGCTTTTGTAAATTCTAGGTTAGACTACTGCAATGCTCTACTTTCCGGCTACCCGGATAAAGCACTAAATAAACGTCAGTTAGTGCTAAACACGGCTGCTATAATCCTGACTGGAACCAATAAATTTGATCATATTACTCCCGTGCTAGCCTCCCTACACTGGCTTCCTGTTAAGGAAAGGGCTGATTTCAAGGTTTTACTGCTAACCAACAAAGCATTCCATGGGCTTGCTCCTATCCTATCTTTCCGATTTGGTCCTGCCGTACATACCTACACGTATGCTACGGTCACAAGACGCAGGCCTCCTAATTGTCCCTAGAATTTCTATACAAACAGCTGGAGGCAGGGCTTTTACCTATAGAGCTCCATTTTTATGGAATGGTCTGCCTACCCATGTCAAACTTTAAGTCTTTATTGAAGACTCATCTCTTCAGTAGGTCCTATGATTGAGTCTGGCCCAGGAGTGTGAAGGTGAACGGAAAGGCACTGGAGCAACAAACCGCTCTTGCTGTCTCTGCCTGGCCGGTTCCCAATCCCAACGGGGATTCTCTGCCTCTAACCCTATTACAGGGGCTGAGTCACTGGCTTACTGGTGCTCTTCCATGCCATCCCTAGGAGCGGTGCGTCACTTGAGTGGGTTGAGTCACTGACGTGGTCTTCCTGTCTGGGTTGGCGCCCCCCCTTGGGTTGTGCCGTGGCGGAGATCTTTGTGGGCTATACTCGGCCTCGTCTCAGGATGGTAAGTTGGTGGTTGAAGATATCCCTATAGTGGTGTGAGGGCTGTGCTTTGGCAAGGTGGTTGGGGTTATATCCTGCCTGTTTGGCCCTGTCTGGGGGAATCATCGGATGGGGCCACAGTGTCTCCTGACCTGTCTCAGCCTCCAGTATTTATGCTGCAGTAGTTTATGTCCCGGGGGGCTAGGGTCAGTCTGTTATATCTGGAGTATTTCTCCTGTCTTATCCGGTGTCCTGTGTGAATTTAAGTATGCTCTCTCTAATTCTCTTTCTTTCTTTCTTTCTTTCTCTCTCTCTCTCTGTCTCTCGGAGGACCTGAGCCCTAGGACCATGGCCCAGGACTACCTGGCATGATGACTCCTTGCTGTCCCCAGTCCACCTGGCCGTGCTGCTGCTCCAGTTTCAACTGTTCTGCCTGTGGCTATGGAACCCTGACCTGTTCGCTGGACGTGCTACCTTGTCCCAGACCTGCTGTTTTCAACTCTCTAGAGACAGCAGGAGCGGTAGAGATACTCTCAATGATCGGCTATGAAAAGCCAACTGACATTTACTCCTGAGGTGCTGACCTGTTGCACCCTCGACAACTACTGTGATTATAATTATTTGACCATGCTGGTCATTTATGAACATTTGAACATCCCTACCTTTCTAGGGAGTTTTTCCTAGCCACCGTGCTTCTACACCTGCATTGCTTGCTGTTTGGGGTTTTAGGCTGGGTTTCTGTACAGCACTTTGAGATATCAGCTGATGTAAGAAGGGTTATATAAACACATTTGATTTGATGATCGGTGGAAACAGGATGCACCTGAGCTCAATTTCGATTCTCATTGCAAAGGGTCTGAATAAGGTATTTCCATTGTTTTATTTTTTTTATAAATTAGCTAAATGTTCTAAAAACCTATTTTCACTTTGTCATTTTGGGATATTGTGTGTAGATTGATGAATAAAAAAAAAACATTTTTTTCTTTAGAATAAGGATGACAAAATAAGTAACAAAATGTGGAAAAAGTCAAGGGGTCTGAATACTTTCCAAAAGGCACTGTATACTGTAGCTAGGAAAGTAAGTGTATGTTGTGTAGTAAGCTGTTAGTAACCCATATATCTCACACTAATAATTTGGTCCATGTCCTAGCTCGCTCATTAATGTCTGTTAATCGAAATGACGGATTGCCTCTTATCCGTTCGTCTTCCCCTTATGCCATTTCAACTGTCATTAGAAACCACATTTGTTTCAGCAAGTCAGCCATATCGCCCATGTTTTTTTTTTAAAGGAGTAAATGAGGCTGAATGAACTGTTTCACTGCCAGACAAGGCTCCACTGATAACCTGGGGTAGCAGTGGTAAGGTGTTGGGACTGCTGTTGGGACTCTGCTGTTGGGACAGCTTTATGTAGGCCCTAACAGATTGTGGGCACCGTTTGTCACCGTTATAGTGCAATTAATGTATTGTTTAGTGTTGTGTTGTGGCTTTGCTGGCATGCATCCCGCTAATTTGTTTGGAGTTTGCCGCACCAAGATTGACATGCTCAAATTGACACTGAAGGGTTTCCAGTCCTCAGTTCCCTTTGACATTGTTTCAACTGACACAAAATGTGCCCCTCGTTTTACAGATGCTGTCTCAATGAAGACTGGACTTCTTTGCCGATTATCTCCCATAGAAGTGAAGGCGTGTTCCATTGGGAATGACTGACATCACACATTTTCCTAAAAAGACAAAAACGGCCAGCAGGACCTAAAACTCATTCTGTCTGAATAGATTATTGTGTAATACATTCATATTTATTTTTTTGTAACAAAGTGTATATTTTTGTACTGAATCCATGTTAATACCTCATGTTTAGCCATTCAAAAATGCCTTAATAATGACAGTCAAACTCAAGAACATTGCATCAGTGTTTGCAACAACAACAAAAAAATAGGTGCTGTGTCTGTTGGTGGTCTTTAAAGCATACTTTCTGCCCATTGAAACAAGACAAAATGGGAAACTTCTGTTCTTTTAATAAAATTGTTGAAAACAAATCAATTCGTGAATAATAATACAAAAAAAAAATGTAATCTCACAATTGAATGGCAGCGCCCTTATACTTGGACTGAAACAAGAACATTTACAATGCATAGTACTGCTTCCAGTGATGGCCCATTCCAGTCAAAAGGAATAGGGAGGAGGAAGGTATTGCATTCGATCACACACTATGTACTCTATAATTCATTATGCTGGAGACAGTATTGGCAACAATTAAAAATTTGATCTATTGAGGGAGTCAAATTTCGCATGGTTATAAATATGCTATAGACATGAAACCACCAGAATCCAAGTGGTAAAAAAATATTTAAAAAAATTATAGAAAAAGTTACAAAATTTAAAACACTATAAAATTCTAACATGAAAATAGTGATTCCAGATCACCAAAATATTTAGACAATTCACATATTTCTTTTCACCATAACACTGTAAACTCATGCAATAAAAAATGGGGTTGTTGTGTCAGTAACAATTGTGCCATCTTCCCGGCAAATTTGTTACTCAACGTTTTCCCAAAACAAAGTCACTATTCCAGTATCTATAATATCCCTTGAACATGACTTTGGGTTTCCAACCATCTTTATCAAAGGTTCATCGTAAGGGCAGTTTCTGACTTATTTTCCTTCTCTGCCATAGTTTCTGGTGAAGAATGAGGGGGATTCGTGACCATCTTTATCAAGAGTTCATCATCGGAGTTCTCCTTATCCCCTGGCAAATAAATAAACAACTATAGGTGCTCTGCATAATAGGTAGAGAATAGCCGATGTCAATGTTATCTATCAAACAGTGCAGCTGTAGACTATGTCAAAGATATTCCATATGGGAACGGAAATATACGATAAGAGGAATTCTTACCTGCACTTCTTTTACCGGTGTTTCCCACGTTGGCTCTATAGTTATCTTCCAAGACTTCTTTAGTGTCACATCTCTCCAGAATCACCATTAGGCTCTTCATTTGTGGATTTCTCACCATCTTTTTACTCAAGGGCTCATCGTCTGAGCTGTCATCCAAAGACCCTGATAAAGCAATACAAATGATCAACTATTGCATAAAACAAGACAACCTATTTTATTCTAAGGTGTATTTTGGATTGTGCTGAAAAATAATTCTCACCTTCACGTGTTCTTTGAAGAACTTTGGTGCTCCGTCTGATGACGTCTTTGTTCATAATGTCTGGTCTCGTCTTCTTTCTGGCTACCACAGTCTTTCCTGATACGCTCCTCTTCTTTAACGGTGTCGTGGTCTTCTTTACAGCTTTAAGAGGCTTCTTGACTAGATTTATCAAGGGCTTATCATCAGAATCAGAACTCACCTCTTCCTCTGACAATTCAAACAGGATGAAGCAAAAATATTAGAGAAATTTAACGACCCAAATTCAGCGACCCAACCTGATCTGCCAGGATATTGTGCAATAAAATTGAAAAAGTGCTTTTCAGAATTAGTCACCTCTGCTCATTTTCCCTTCAATTTTATTACAGTTGTTGCTGTTTGATTCCTTAGTGACACACCTCTTCAGTATTGTCCTTTCAGTCTCTTTAGACGGAGACTTCTTGGTCAGATTTATTAATGGCTCATCATCAGAGCTGTCATCTGAGGTCTCTGATCATGCAATCAGAAAACAAAACATTTGAATTAGAAACAAGGATACAAGTCTCCAAAATATTATGTCACGGTGAAAGCATCGGAGCCAAGAGGCGATATGTATTCTCACCTATACTCCTGTTGTGTTTTTTAAAAACTTTTCTGGGCTTTTTAATGCCAGGTGTTTTTCTGGCTGTAGTGGTGGGTGTCTTCGTTCGCATTTGTGTCTTGAGTTTGTCGACCATGTTAATCAGGGGCACGTCATCTGAGCTGTCACCTGATGATGAATCTAGTTACATAGAAGAACAAATGTGAAGAGGAAAGCAAGTTTAGTCCCGCTGAATCCATTTAGCTAATTTCTGTATTTATATTCTAAATACAAGATGTGAGGAACTAGTCTCACCTGTGCTCATTTTATTAGTGTTCTGTGAGCTATTTCTGCACTTCTTCACATCGTTCACCTCTCTGGCTGTGTTGAAGGGTCTCTTTTTGAATGGCAATGATGTCTGTTTAGGGATCTTTCTAACCATCTTTATCAAGGGCTCATCGTCTGAGCTATCATAGGAGTCCTCATTCTGGGTTGAACCTACAATTATGACAAAGACTAAATAAATTGATACCTCCTTCCATTCAGAATAGTAGTGTGTGGGTTTGTGTGTTGTACAATATTCAGGGCATAGCCTACATGTTGAGGAGCTTGAGAGGGGTTCCCACCTGTGAATTTGTTGTTTGTCTTCTTGATGCCATTACCTGTTCCTCTTTTGATATCAGTAGTCCGTGGCCTTGCTTGTACAGTGGCTTTTTTAGCTCTGGAAAGTTTATTCAGCAACTTCGTCAAGGGCTCATCATCTGAGGTGTCATCCAACCCTAATCACATAAACAGTGAATATGATGATCAACAATATATAATTATAAATATATAATTATAAATATATTTAAATAGGTGTTTAAAGGTTTTAATTTCACTGTAGTGTTCGCTCACCAGAATCTTTTCTAGTGCTATTCTTTGACTCAGGTTCAGGTTGTCGGTTCTGGTCTTTTTCACCCTGAGTCCCATTGTGTTCCATGTGCTGCGGCTTCTTCTTTACTAATGCAATTAGGGGTTCATCATCGGAGCTGTCCAAGGACTCTAACGGTACTGCCAGAAAACATGTTAAAAGAATACAACTGCTAGCTATAAGTCATTGCATATGTTCGAGGGGCATATCGTTAAGAGTCCTTGGATGACTTGTCTAATTAAATAAAGGTTAAATAAATAAAATATTCACCTGTGCGTGTCTCCACCATGTTTTGACACTTCTTCTGCTCAATCTGAAGCTCAAGTTAAAATGCGCGAGGATATACACAAAAATGGAATACTCAAATAACACACTAGTATGTAAATATAGCTAACGATTTACTCAACAAGTAAAAACCTTGATCCGCCGATTGCCTTTCCAAGATATGCAAGACTGCAAGATGTCAATTTCCTTTTGTTTACACTTGCTAGAAGCACCGAGCTCTGCGCTAGAACAGAGAGGAAAAGGCGGAGCGAGAGATTTTACTCCACCTAAAATCTTTCCACGAAATAAACCCACGAAGTGAGGAATTTTTGTATGTAATTGTATGTAAAAAAATGTAATTGCTCATTTACTACCTAAGGCTCATTTTATCGAATAGAAGTTTCGAAATGGTTAGGTTGAATGCACTGATATAAGTAGACCTACGTGGCATTTCGGAAACGACTTTATATTGCAGTTGTGCCTGTTGTCATAGAGATAGATAGAGGACTCATCATAGATAGCATAACCATTGCCATTGTTGGATTCCGCCATTTTAAGGTAGCCAACTGGGAGGGGATTCCAATAAGTTGTGAGCAATCAGCCAATGTAAAAGAAGAAAATGGACTACTTAAAAAATTTAGATAGCCCCAATGGCGCTGCCCATGCTGTCACAGACGCTATAATGGCACAATTACAAATATGAGTCCTCTATCTATCTCTATGGCATGTTGTTCTGCCTTGTCATTGGCTAGAAGGGTCCCACCTGATGTCACCTCCTCACGTCTGCCTTCCATCTTTGAGGACATGTAATTCCATTTTTAGAGCGGTCACTTGACTGTCTTGTCAATCTAAATGACAATCTTCGACTAGAAGGCTCAATGTCCCTATTTGATGACGTCATGGTCCAGCATTTTGTGTTCAATATTGAAACTACTGGGAGCCTACTTGTAAATGAAGAGGGTCTTTTACTTAATTATAAGGCATTTTTATCACTACAAGATCCCTGTAACATCTAAAGATTTAGCAATTGTTTTAGATGCCATTCCATCTGGTGTTGCTTTATTTTTCATTAAATCTGTTGACTCATCAGTAGGAAAGATTTGTTTTTCTTTCAGTCCATCCAACAACAGTAGAGCTCTACGAGCCTTGTTGGAATGGTTTTATTGATAAAATCTTCTTTGGGAAAAAGTTGATGTTACCACACACATACCTACTTATTAATAAAATTAGGACGTTTTTTTAATTTAAATTATTCATAAATATTATCATGCCAACCACTATATGAAGAAATGTAAGAAAAACATCTATTCAAATTGTACCTTTTGTAATGACCACCCAGAAACGGTGTTGCATCTTTTTTTGCATTGTATTCATGTAAGAAAACTGTGGCAAGACATCAGTAGATTTCTAACTGAACACATTTATAAAGATTTTAAACTATTGTGGAGAGATGTACTGCTTGGATTCTTTTTTAAGTTGAAACAATTTTAAGTAATTAATTTAATTATTATTTCGGTCAAATTTCATATTCACAAATGTACATTTACAAACAAAACTTTTTTTTTTATCTTACAAATTTTTTTTTGAACTATATTTGAAATACTCTACCAACAAAAAAAGCTGTTAGAATGATAAAATGTGTGTATGCCCCATAGAAGGTCCTTGTGTAATGTGATATTGTACACCCTAGCCCAAATGTTCTTTATATAGACTTATGTTCCCCAATGTACTTTTTGTATTGATTTGTTAATAATAATAATAATAAAAACGTATAAAAAGGATGAGTACTAGAACCTCCCCCCCTAAAAAATACAAAACAATAATGTAAACAATTCTAAACTAATTGGGTGTATTCATTCTGCCGATTAAGTTACAAAACATTTCTTAAACGGAAGCAAACTGAACTTAACAGGGAGGAACATACCTGAATTATTATTTATTTGCTTCAGTTTGGTTCTTAAACGCTAAACAGCTTCCATATTGAATATACTAGAGTTTGTAGTTGATAAATTCAGATCCCTCCCCATTTGATTCCGTTTTCGCCGTTTGGTTCCTAGAGTAAGCAATTAACGGTTTCGCAACAGAAGTCGTTTACTCCAATTAGAAACCGTTTACTCCAACCGTTTACTCGAATTGCAATGAAAACAAATTTCTATTGGACAGATTTAGGTAGGTCCCTCCCCATTTCGTTACCGTTTGCTTCGTACAGTAAATGGTTAATGGTTTCCGTTGCAAAACATTTTTGCAAAAGACTAAACGTTTTGCAACGGACTCTGACTAATGAATACACCCCTGTAGCGTGCAGTGCACTACGTAGCTAGTGACAAATCAGTGCAGTCCATTAAGTCTCAATTAAGTGAGTCAGTCATAATGTAGTTAGTTTGGTTCATTTATTAAGCTACACATGTTTAATAAATGTCATGTTCGAACATGGTGTCAGAATATAGACAGAGGAACATGATAAGTGTGGTAGCCAACTAAAGCCTCAATAACCTGGAAAGAGAGAGAGAACTGTCAAATGTTTTCAACTTTTCTTGCTAAAAACAATGCAGGTACAACTAATACCCAATTGAAGGCTACACTAACTAACCAGTCACTCTGATTAAAGCCAAATGACCCATCCTTATTTGGTGTTTTTTATTTGGCCCAGTTTATGAAAACGTGAATTATAATTAATTAATTAATCATTACAAAACCCCCCCCAAAAAAACACTAATAAAGAAGTACTCATTTACATAACGTCTCAACTAAAATAATATTAGTCCTTGGACAGTTAAGCGCTCATTATCCCCACACACACACTGGAACATTAAAAGGACAGCAGGTAGCCTAGCGGTGAGAGCGCCTAGCGGTTAGAGCGCCTAGCGGTTAGAGCGCCTAGCGGTTAGAGCGCCTAGCGGTTAGAGCGCCTAGCGGTTAGAGCGTTGGGCCAGTAACCGAAAGGCTGCTGTTTCGGATACCCAAGTCGACAAGGTGAAAAATCTGTCGATGTGCCCTTGAGCAAGGCACTTAATCCTAATTTGCTCCGGCGACGTACTACTATGGCTGATCCTGTAAAACAACACATTTCACTGCACCTAGCTGGTGTATCTGACTATAAAACATATATATTTTTATTATTTTTTTAAAAGCCATTAATGATGTGTGATATTGACAAACAAATGTCGAAAATCCATATTGAATGCAAATACCATTTAACCATTTGTACATTAAAATGAATTGTTTAGGAGCATACGTGTGCTGCTGATCCCGAATTATAGTGATCTCCAACTAAACCCACAAGATGCGTCATATTTCCTCTCATAATAAACAGAAAAACTTAACCATAACATTTCAAACAGCCTTATAGCCATCTCTGCTCACACGAGGTACTGTACACACAAGAAGAAGACACCACTTAAAGAGGAGCAACTTGGGGAACGAATGCTTTGCGCTGTACAACGTTGATGTCTTTATGCTGGTATCGTGTGACTGCTCAAAAGGGAAGGAGTTACAAAGCAGCTATTTTACTTGCTTCTCGGACGCCACTCAAATAGGCTCCTGTTACCGTCTGAGGAAAGTGCCTGTTGGTCGCCTGAAGATAGAAAGACAGGAGAAAAACGAAATGTTAAATCAGGCGCCGTATCTATCAAGCGTCTCAGAGTAGGAGTACTGATCTAGGATCAGGTCTCCTCTGTGCATGTCATCTGATTCCTTGTGATCTAAAAGGCAAAACGGGTCCTAAATTAGCAGTCCTACTCTGAGATGCTTCTCATGGATGTTTGGTGTGAAGGCCTGTAGTAATACATTGGTATAAGATACAGGAGACTGGTGGCACCTTAATTGGGGAGGACAGGCTCGTGGTAATGTCTGGAGTGGAATTAGTGGAATGGTATCAAATACATCAAACACACATGGTTTCCATGGTTTCCAGGTGTTTGATGCCATTCCATTTGCTCCGTTCCGTCCATTATTAAGAGCCGTCCTCCCCTCAGCAGCCTACACTGGTGTACGATGATAAAATGGGGTCAAGGTCTTACCTCCCCAGCAAAGAACACCTTTCCTTGCACATCTTCAGCAATGATGTCATAGGCCTCCCCGCTGCCCCCTGTCTTCACGAAGCTGTATGACATCTGAGACCACATGTCTCTGCTCCACCGAGTCACAAAGTAATTCACCGGATCGGGGACCTCCTACAGGGGAAAAATACGTAAAGATACAGGTACAACATTATTTATTTATTTGGCATTTATTTTGTATACCTTAAAAATGTCACTTGTAGTAGTCCTAATGTAATGTGTGGTTCTCTCTTCAAAGTAGTAGACAGTTGTTCTAATACCTGCTCTTTGAAGAGTTCACGCAGCACCTTCATGCACTGATCAGCGACATCTTTGTCCTCCATGTCCCTGATAGAAGGTACAGCTTCACCACTGATGACGGACATCAGGACACTCCGTTTCCCCTGCGGAATGGGCCAAGACAGGAACACGTGTTTTTCTCTGGTAGGAAACCTTTTTTTTTTTTTTACATATTCAGCATACATTCCTGTCCACAATTCAACAGGTTCACTTCAATGAACATGCTGCAAAAACCTCAGCTGTCTCTAATGTCTACATAACAGCATTGCTCTCCTTTGAAATAACAGATGTTTACATAGTAGTTAAGTGAGTTTAGCTAGAGTACAAAGATGATTGGTGGAATCTCACCTGTGGATCCATGTCATAGAACACACCAAACATCCCTCTCTTGTCAGGACTGGGTGGAATGTGGCCAAAGTAATCTGCTCCTTGGATCTTTCCGTCCCAGAAGCGAAACGGGAACTGCAGAGCAACCTGAGAGTAGGAATGTGTGTTAAGACAGTTTCTGATGAAGACAACTTGTCTGTCGAAACGTTGGTTAATTAGGTTATTAAATTAATGCATCTGACCTCCGAGAGAGTGAGGGTCTCCTTTTCTTTTTTCAGGTGTTCTACTCCGATAGCCAGCACCTCACCTAAACAGGTGTTCTACTCCGCTAGCCAGCACCTCACCTAAACAGGTGTTCTACTCTTCTAGCCAGCACCTCACCTAAACAGGTGTTCTACTCCGCTAGCCAGCACCTCACCTAAACAGGTGTTCTACTCTTCTAGCCAGCACCTCTCCTAAACAGGTGTTCTACTCCGCTAGCCAGCACCTCACCTAAACAGGTGTTCTACTCCGCTAGCCAGCACCTCACCTAAACAGGTGTTCTACTCCGCTAGCCAGCACCTCACCTAAACAGGTGTTCTACTCTTCTAGCCAGCACCTCACCTAAACAGGTGTTCTACTCCGCTAGCCAGCACCTCACCTAAACAGGTGTTCTACTCCGCTAGCCAGCACCTCACCTAAACAGGTGTTCTACTCCGCTAGCCAGCACCTCACCTAAACAGGTGTTCTACTCCGCTAGCCAGCACCTCACCTAAACAGGTGTTCTACTCTTCTAGCCAGCACCTCACCTAAACAGGTGTTCTACTCCGCTAGCCAGCACCTCTCCTAAACAGGTGTTCTACTCCGCTAGCCAGCACCTCTAATAAACAGGTGTTCTACTCCGCTAGCCAGCACCTCGCCTAAACAGGTGTTCTACTCCGCTAGCCAGCACCTCACCTAAACAGGTGTTCTACTCCGCTAGCCAGCACCTCACCTAAACAGGTGTTCTACTCTTCTAGCCAGCACCTCACCTAAACAGGTGTTCTACTCCGCTAGCCAGCACCTCACCTAAACAGGTGTTCTACTCTTCTAGCCAGCACCTCGCCTAAACAGGTGTTCTACTCCGCTAGCCAGCACCTCACCTAAACAGGTGTTCTACTCTTCTAGCCAGCACCTCGGCTAAACAGGTGTTCTACTCTTCTAGCCAGCACCTCACCTAAACAGGTGTTCTACTCTTCTAGCCAGCACCTCACCTAAACAGGTGTTCTACTCCGCTAGCCAGCACCTCGCCTTAAAAGGTGTTCTACTCCGCTAGCCAGCACCTCGCCTAAACAGGTGTTCTACTCCGATAGCCAGCACCTCACCTAAACAGGTGTTCTACTCCGCTAGCCAGCACCTCGCCTTAAAAGGTGTTCTACTCCGCTAGCCAGCACCTCGCCTAAACAGGTGTTCTACTCCGATAGCCAGCACCTCACCTAAACAGGTGTTCTACTCTTCTAGCCAGCACCTCTCTTAAACAGGTGTTCTACTCTTCTAGCCAGCACCTCTCCTAAACAGGTGTTCTACTCCGCTAGCCAGCACCTCACCTAAACAGGTGTTCTACTCCGCTAGCCAGCACCTCACCTAAACAGGTGTTCTACTCCGCTAGCCAGCACCTCGCCTAAACAGGTGTTCTACTCCGATAGCCAGCACCTCACCTAAACAGGTGTTCTACTCCGCTAGCCAGCACCTCTAATAAACAGGTGTTCTACTCCGCTAGCCAGCACCTCTCTTAAACAGGTGTTCTACTCCGCTAGCCAGCACCTCTCCTAAACAGGTGTTCTACTCCGCTAGCCAGCACCTCGGCTAACAGGTGTTCTACTCCGCTAGCTAGCACCTCGCCTAAACAGGTGTTCTACTCCGCTAGCCAGCACCTCGGCTAAACAGGTGTTCTACACCGCTAGCCAGCACCTCGGCTAAACAGGTGTTCTACTCCGCTAGCCAGCACCTCGGCTAAACAGGTGTTCTACTCCGCTAGCCAGCACCTCGCCTAAACAGGTGTTCTACTCCGCTAGCCAGCACCTCGCCTAAACAGGTGTTCTACTCCGCTAGCCAGCACCTCGCCTAAACAGGTGTTCTACTCCGCTAGCCAGCACCTCGCCTAAACAGGTGTTCTACTCCGATAGCCAGCACCTCACCTAAACGGGTGTTCTACTCCGCTAGCCAGCACCTCACCCAGACAGGTGTTCTACTCCGCTAGCCAGCACCTCGCCTAAACAGGTGTTCTACTCCGCTTGCCAGCACCTCGCCTAAAAAGGTGTTCTACTCCGCTAGCCAGCACCTCGCCTAAACAGGTGTTCTACTCCGATAGCCAGCACCTCACCTAAACAGGTGTTCTACTCCGCTAGCCAGCACCTCGGCTAACAGGTGTTCTACTCCGCTAGCTAGCACCTCGCCTAAATAGGTGTTCTACTCCGCTAGCCAGCACCTCGGCTAAACAGGTGTTCTACTCCGCTAGCCAGCACCTCGGCTAAACAGGTGTTATTCTCCGCTAGCCAGCACCTCGGCTAAACAGGTGTTCTACTCCGCTAGCCAGCACCTCTCCTAAACAGGTGTTCTACTCCGCTAGCCAGCACCTCACCTAAACAGGTGTTCTACTCCGCTAGCCAGCACCTCACCTAAACAGGTGTTCTACTCCGCTAGCCAGCACCTCTCCTAAACAGGTGTTCTACTCCGCTAGCCAGCACCTCACCTAAACAGGTGTTCTACTCCGCTAGCCAGCACCTCTAATAAACAGGTGTTCTACTCCGCTAGCCAGCACCTCTCCTAAACAGGTGTTCTACTCCGCTAGCCAGCACCTCACCTAAACAGGTGTTCTACTCCGCTAGCCAGCACCTCTAATAAACAGGTGTTCTACTCCGCTAGCCAGCACCTCTAATAAACAGGTGTTCTACTCCGCTAGCCAGCACCTCGGCTAAACAGGTGTTCTACTCCGCTAGCCAGCACCTCTCCTAAACAGGTGTTCTACTCCGCTAGCCAGCACCTCACCTAAACAGGTGTTCTACTCCGCTAGCCAGCACCTCTCCTAAACAGGTGTTCTACTCCGCTAGCCAGCACCTCACCTAAACAGGTGTTCTACTCCGCTAGCCAGCACCTCTAATAAACAGGTGTTCTACTCCGCTAGCCAGCACCTCTCCTAAACAGGTGTTCTACTCCGCTAGCCAGCACCTCACCTAAACAGGTGTTCTACTCCGCTAGCCAGCACCTCTAATAAACAGGTGTTCTACTCCGCTAGCCAGCACCTCTAATAAACAGGTGTTCTACTCCGCTAGCCAGCACCTCACCTAAACAGGTGTTCTACTCCGCTAGCCAGCACCTCTAATAAACAGGTGTTCTACTCCGCTAGCCAGCACCTCTCCTAAACAGGTGTTCTACTCCGCTAGCCAGCACCTCACCTAAACAGGTGTTCTACTCCGCTAGCCAGCACCTCACCTAAACAGGTGTGTGTTTCTTTCACCTCCAGATTATCAAGACAGTTTCTGGTGACAGGGTGAACCAGTTTAATTTACATCACCCAGACCGTGTCGCAGCTCTAAACCCTTACCTTTTCAATGAGACCTGCTCCAAGACTGTGGATGGCTTTCAGCTTTCTCTCAGGAAGAGGAGGGTTGAATTGAATGATATTCTTCTGGAGTAAAGTCAATGGGACTGTCACCAGAACCTAAAAAAAAAAGACCAAATAAATGTTCCCAAAACTACAGTTAAGAGTGGAGTGTCAGGGAAGACAACTGTACTTTAACATGCATCGTTACTCTGTAAATAAACAAATGAGTCCTTACTTTCTGTGCTGTCCACTGAGTCCCATTGGATGAGGTAACTTTGACTATATCCCCTGAGTAATCGATAGCTTGAACCTACAATGAAACAAGTGTACTGTGATTGTGAGGCATTGCTCGAAATGCTTGAGTAAAAAAACAAATTTGAGAAACCTCTCACTTGTATCTAACTATATACTACAACCAAGATGAGAGGAGAATGGGCAACGAAAGGAACATAAGGAGATATTATTTGGGACGCACACTAAGTGTGCACTTGTTCACACATCTAAAAAGCATTGAATTGCTTAAGGCATTGGCTAGTAGGAGTTCCCAGCATATTTCTCATACCAGTCATTTCCTTTCAAATCAGTGAAGGGAAGTAGACAAGTGCACACTTTGCGAGGAAGGAGAGATAATTGGGACATAGTATTTGATGGCTCACCGGGCTCTTGATGCGGATGTCGAGGCCCTCAGCCAGTTTGTTAAGCACAGACGAATAGCCCTCTGTCAGCAGTGTATGGTCTCCTGAGAACTGAGCGAAGAACTCATTGTGGTCCCAGGATCGAGCCGACACCTGCGAACACACACACACACACACACACACACACACGCACACACACGCACACACACACACACACACGCACACACACACAGACTAAATTCAGGGGTTAAAGCAACAACAAAAATATCCCATGACTGAAAGTTAAGACGATCTCAGATGGATTGTCTGGGGACAAGTTACACTTTCATGTAAGAACGTCATAACCATCATGCTTTCAGGAAAGATAATCATTTTGTACATGTACCCTTGCTTAAGGGGTCCCGGGGGTCCTCAACGGGATAATGTTTTTCACAAAAAAAATCAAAAAAACATGAAAATAAAATAAAAATAAAATATAATTTTCACTTCCAAAAATGGGCCCAATAACTATTGGTAAAAATGATTTTCAAATTATTTGAACATATTGGATCATTCATATAGCCTATGCATGGTCTATATTATCAGGTATGCTATCAGGAATAAGCATTAGCACCTGTAGCCCAACTGATAGCATAGTGGCTATAAATTATACCTAGGCTGAAGCATGGGGTTGGTCCATCTGCATTTACCCCAGAGAACACCACATCCTGATTGTTATTACTCATTTATTATAAATACATCCTTTTTCATTAGTATTCACTTCGCTTTTTTTTTTCTATTACAGAGTATGTCACTGCTCTTTGAAGAAGACATTGCCCATTTTAAGAGCTCTGTTGTACAGTTGCACCTAAACCTTTCTTGAAACTCTGGTTGTAAAAACTGCATTTGTAAAACTCCGCCACGCGCAATTGAAGGAGTATAGAAATAACCGTGGTAGCAATGGAAAACTGGGATCCCACTCTACTTTTAGCAAAGGTCAAAACTGCTTTCAAAAGTGTTTTCCCACGACTGCATTGGCTCTTGTATGAGCCTCGAGAGGAATATTTATAAAACACAACAAGCCGACTTGGTAAATAGGTCAAATATTCTACTATGGGGTTGTCTGATTTTGTTTTAATAACATTAAAATGGCAAAAAAAAAATGTAGCATAGTCTTTGAATGACTTTACAAGCAGCTACAGTAGACTAGACGCCGCTGTCGGAGTTGAGCGCTGCTGTGGTGTGCATGACAGACTATTTAATTCCCTTCGTCTGAACATCGGAGTGTCATCCACAATCATGCAGGTCAGTTGAATACAAACAGTGTAACAGAAAATAAAATACTTGAGAATACATTTATTTGGGAATATATTTCATAGCCTAATAGAGACAAGCATGTCTGTTCTATGTCATCTCCAAACCAGATTTGATTGAGCATCTTCACTGATCGGGGAAAATAAGAAAAAAAAACGACTTCTCCAGAATCCATATGATGGAAATCCGTTGCTGTAACGGAGAACTTTGACCCCTGACTATGTTGTCATAACTCTCCTACGGTCACTTCATGGACTGTCACAAGAGACAGGGTAGGAATGATCTCATCCTCAGACCTGGTCCAGTGTGCTTCCACAGGCATATTCCAGGTTGCTGAGATGGAACTGAAGCACTTTCTCCTCCAGCTGGCTGAACTGGACCCCAGACTCCTGAAGGAATGTCTTGTAGACCTCCTGGATTTTCTCTGGAAGTGAAAATTGTAAAATGATAGAAACTAGAAACTGGCCAAATGTCTATCACTACTTTGTACTTCATATATAAGCAAATCATTGAGTGACTAGGGTTGCAAAATTACGATACCTGTCCCGAAATTCCCAAGTCTTCCAGAAATCCTGGTTGGAATATTTCTGGAATCAGGAGTAAATAAATATAAATTCTGTGATTATTCTAAAAGCCGGGTTTATGCTACACGATTTTGCCCCATATTTATTTCCCAGACAAGTTGAGATCGGAGACAAAATCCCCATGTCTGTGCCACACCATTTAGTGTCTGACCCCTGTCTGTGGCACACCATTTAGTGTGTGACTCCTGTCCGTGCCACACCATTTAGTGTGTGTGACCCCTGTCTGTGCCACAGCGTTTAGTGTGTGACCCCTGTCCGTGCTACAGCGTTTAGTGTGACCCCTGTTTGTGCCACAGCGTTTACTGTGACCCCTGTCCGTGTGTGACCCCTGTCTGTGCCACACCATTTAGTGTGTGACCCCTGTCTGTGCCACAGCATTTAGTGTGTGACCCCTGTCTGTGCCACAGCATTTAGTGTGTGACCCCTGTCTGTGCCACAGCATTTAGTGTGTGACACCTGTCTGTGCCACATCACTACAGGAAAGGTGGTTGTTTAATGTGAGAGGTTAAGCGATGTTAGGATTTTGAAAGTCGTGTAGTATATACACCAGGCTTTACCGCTATTTCTGTAAAACCTTGGAATTTTGGGGAAAGTTACCAAAGTTCGCAACCCTAGGAGTGACCACAAATGTGTTGTACCTCCCAGAGGAGTGTCCTGGTTCTGAGACTTGTCTTTCCTCCATTCTGACACCACATCCAGGATGGCGTTAAAGTGGAAGTCCATGCGCTTATCGATGGCCGGGTCTGTGGCACTCCCTCCCTCCTGGAACAGGTCACACCTCTCCCCCAGCTTGTGCATATTAATGCTGAGCTACATACAAGAGAAGCAACTGAGTATGTGAATACTTGTAGGACCCGAAAGACTTCTGAGGCATCTATTAGCAGTTACACAATACTAAATGAAATGAGGCAGCAGCATAAAAAATACAAAGTTCTTTGGTTGAACTGTGGGTGAATGATTAGAAATGTTGACATTGAAAAATCCTGTTTTCAAGGTACGGTTTGTGAGTGAATGACTGAGTGCCAGTAGTGTGTGTCAGTGTTGTTACAAAGACTCTCTCACCTGCTCACTCATCAGTGCAATTGGGTTGTTCACACAGCCGTTCACAATCTGAGCCCCCCGACCCACAGTGACGCCGCCCAGCGATGTATCGTCCCACACCCGCCCTCCAATCCGCTCACTCGCCTCGAGCATCACCACCTGTGATTGGATCAAACACTTGGAGGTTAAAGTTCACGAAGAAGGCACAGACACAGAACTCATCAGCAGTTATTCATTCAATATGTTGTGAACAATATTATGTGTACCTCATTTCAGACCAAGAACATCTTATGGGTTATTATAGGAGTAGGTTCCATATCTGAATTAACCTAAAATTAGGACACCCAGCTAGCACATTTGTTTCCTTGGAAGTTGTGGAAAAGTATTTTATTGATTTCCATAGGTTCTGGGAATGAACTCCTACGTTTCCTGACGGGTAAAACTGAACATTTTTTTAAATGTTCTGAGAATGTAAGTAAAAAATATCACCTGTTCTGGGAACATACATTTTTAGAGGTTTCAGGGAGGTTCTGAGAACAAAAATTCTAGGTTATTTGAAGGTAATTAAACAACGTTCTGAGAACATGTTCAATAAGACTTTTAACGACACTGCTAGCTTAGTTTGTGTTCACTTTTTGAACTCCAAGCAGATAGGACACATGGAAATTAATTTGCTTAGGCATTAATTATGCAAAACAAATGTATGAGTGAGATTCAAATGTATGATCTTCTGTTGTCTATCCATGGAATTAGTCCTCTGTGCCACCAGGATGGAGCTAGCATACCATGTTTTTTTTAAACTCATACAAAGCTGTTAATTTTAATCTATTCAGGAAACAAGCACTCATTAAGATCAGGTGTGGCCAATTAGTGGACTCGGCCAACACACCTGAACACACTTAAGACAGAAGATCGAGTTTTGTTGAGGCTGAGAACAGAATGTATATATTTTTAAATAACGTTCTCAGAACGTTCTTTGAACGTTACTAATGTCATGTTGTGGTTTTTATGGAAAGTTTTCTGATAAAATTACTTTAAATAGGACCATGAGGAAACCTGTAGAAAACGTTACGCTGAAGTACTGAAATTCCCACAGCAGAACATTGTTTCTTTAAGTTCTCTGAACAATTTGAGAAATGTATTTTAAATAGAATCATGAGGAAACGTTATGTTGAAGTACTGAAATTCCCACCTAACATGGAACCCAAACCGGCTGCGCACGTGCGCCATCGTGCATATATTAATTTTGTCCCCCCACACGAAACGCGATCACGACACGCAGGTTAAAATATCAAAACAAACTCTGAACCAATTATATTAATTTGGGGACAGGTCGAAAAGCATTAAACATTTATGGCAATTTAGCTTGCACTTGCTAGCTAATTTGTCCTATTTAGCTAGCTTGCTGTTGCTAGCTAATTTGTCCTGGAATATAAACATTGAGTTGTTATTTTACCTGAAATGCACATGGTCCTCTACTCCAACAATTAATCCACACATAAAACGGTCAACCAAATTGGCAACTTTCATAAATTAGGTGCATTACTGCCACTGACCTCGTTCACCTTTCAGTCACCCACGTGGGTATAACCAATGACGAGATGGCACGTGGGTACCTGCTTTAATAAACCAATGAGGAGATTGGAGAGGCAGGACTTGCAGCGCGATCTGCGTCAGAAATAGAACTGATTTCTATTTTAGCCCTTGGCAACGCAGATGCTCGTTGGCTCGCGCGAGCAGTGTGGGTGCAATAATTGAATAACATAGATTCCTAAATATATTTTGCGATGCGAGCGGTGTAGTCAGCCTGTTAGGAACATATGGTTCTCAGAATGTTACGTGCTAGCTGGGTATCCTGCACCATTCCCAGAACATTGTAGGAAGTTCTGGGAATGACCATAGGACAACCACGCTCTCACCAAGCTCTAAGAAACATAAGGTTCTCAGAACGTTATGTGCTAACTGGGTATGGTCAAAACTTCAAAACAAAAATGAACACTTGAAGTAGTTCTACATTTTAAACCTTAAAATAATACCTGCATGCCAAAGTTTTGCAGTTGCCGCGCAGCAGCCAGCCCCGATGCCCCGGCTCCAATCACAATCACGTTCTTCTGCAAAAGACCAACAAAAACTCTGTATGAGCTGCAGAACATAACTGGACAAAGTTGATGGTAGAAAATTAGACACACTCACGTTGTGGTAGCGCTCGGGAAGCAGGGGCTGTTTGACTGATAGAACCCCAGTGTTGATCAGACCCTTCCTGGTCATGAAGAGAAGCACCCTGTCCATTTCCTGTACACAACGCACACGTACCAGCCCTCTCACAATGATGTGGGGAGCACAGTTCTGGGGTGTCAGCACCTCCTAGACATGAGAGGAAGGGACGTGTTTAATCATTACCACCAGGCCCTGTTGTGTTTAATTGATAGAAAATAAATGTAATTTCTCCTAGGTCATGTAACTCCATATTTTTTCCTCACTATTCTATTAGTCTCTCGTCAAATATAGGTATGTGACTAGATGGCTGGGTTATGTGAAATAACATGTGGAAAGAGAAAAGTACTCCACACAAACCAGGTGGATGCTAGTGGATGATCCAGCCTACCTACGGAGGAAGAGGAGAACGGCGTGTCTGATGTAGAGCTCTAGGCCTGTATACCAGTATCTGACTGACGCTTCTCCCTGCCTGTCTATCATCAACGCTCCCTCCGCTCAAGCTACTGACTGTCTTTTCAAACTGGCTCTGAAACTGTGAAAGACCATCAATTCATGAACTGACAGATCTCTACATTTCTTTTTGTTTTCAAAGCAACTTTGAGATTCTTGTTTGTAAACTAAAAAAAAATATATTATTATTATTACTATTACGCTTCCAAAAAGCGTCTAATTTAAACAGCGTAGGACTTATCTGTCTGGCTACCTTACAGCCTCTGTGCCAGGAGGCCAGGATAAGGTTACGCAGGGCCAGGTACATGGTGGGGTCACGGGAAAACTCTGGAAACTCATAGAGCTCATCCAGCTCCATCATGTCCGGTCGCACACACAAGGCCTTCCCACACTCGTTGGGCTGGTAAAAAGGCTGGAAGTATGGACACAGCCCTGGAACTGAACACAAAGTATGAGTTAGAGAACATGCATTTACTGACCACGAGTGACTGGTGGTTCAACAGACTAGTTAAGATAATAGAAAGAAAAGAAGCCTAGACTTAAGCAATAAGGCATGAGGGGGTGTGGTATATGGTCAATTATACAACGGCTAAAGGCTGTTCTAGACACAACGCATCACAGAGTGCCTGGACACACCCCTTAGCCATGGTATATTGGCCATATACCACAAACCCCTGAGGTTCCTTATTGCTATTATAAACTGGTTACCAATGTAATTAGGTCAGTACAAATACATGTTTTATCAAACCTGGTGCTATACGGTCTGATATACCACGGCTGTCAGCCAATCAGCATTCCGGACTCGAACCACTCATTTTATTATGGATATTAACTACTTGCCGATTTACTGGTTCCTTAGCTCTGGGTCACACTCCCTTCTCTGTGAAGTAGAGCAACAGAGTTGAGATGTGGATTCTCTCCCGTCCCCGATGGACTTACTCTGTGGTGGGATGGCTCTGCAGTGCTCTGCCCTCAACTCAGCATGAGAGTGGTTGCTGGTGGATCCTGAGGGGCTCATGCCCACACAGTCGGGATAGTAGGCTGTGAGGAAAGGGTTGGCCGGGCTGTCCTTAAATAACGGGGGCAGGATCAGCATGGAATGCCACCAGCTGTCGATCACCTCCGCCACTCTCTGTGGAACACAACAAGGTTCCGAATAAGGACAAGGCTGCAGTGATACTTTAAATTGTTGACTGAAAATGAAGGAACACAGAAGGTAATTTTTAAAGACAGTCACTCACCAAATCTTCTGGCAGAGAGCACTGGTCTGGCCCTTCGGTCTGTAGATGTAAACACGTGATATTATGGCACTATCATGAAATGTCAATCAAGTTATTGTTGATTATGTTGTTGTCTCTTCCTCCTGCTACTTCCTGTTTACCTTGACATTGTTGAACTTCATTCCACAGCGATACGTGGCTGCTAGTGAGGCAGTGAGCTGGATCTCCTTGGTTAGCTGACGCCATTTCCCACAGTCTGGCTTAGTGCATTGGACCTGGAAACCAATCACAATGGAGTGAATGTGTTTGAATTACTCACTTGATGGAGAGTGGCTGCATTGACCTGAATACTATGCCAGTTAGCTGGACATTTCGGGGTTGAAAGGCAGCTGTGTTGCTCTCACCCAGTATGGAAGCTGTTGATCTGCCATGAAAGCTTTCAGACTGGGCTCACTCTTCCCATTGCCAGTCCAAACCCTCTTCCAGGATGCATATGTCTCATAGCCATCTTTGTGACTGATAAACCAAGGAAAGATATAGTCAATACATTCAGATCAACAGAGAACAGGTGTCCATGATGACATGTTTGACAAAATGACAACGTTATTTTTTTAATTAGACTGTTAACCTTCTATAGTAGTGATCAAAACACTCGTTGCAAAAGTGCTCCCCGCAGGACAAATGGTACCACCGAGAAGTGTAGCCGTTTTTGGCGCACCTGAAAGAAATACGGAGAGCAGTCAGAAACCTGTCAGCAAGTACTCAACACACTGAATGTGATGTCATACTTTCTCTCCATTGTGTTCCAACAGGTGGCATCACTCATACGGGACACTTGTACCTCAACTGATCAGTGCAGGGCAGAACCGTCACACTATTTGATGTAAGACAGTGGCAGAACTCCCATACTTGCGTTCTAACTAGTAGGCATACGAAAATAGAATGTATAGGACATTTCTAAAACTTACTATGCTTTAAATAACAGGATATCCTACTCCTTTTGGCTTTTCATCTAGTACAATTCACTGTACACTTATTGAGGGGGGAACAAAATGTGTCTTTCCAGACGCATGTGTGTGTTTGACAACAGCTGATAATCAGAGAAGGTGACGCGTTGTACCAAAATGAACGAGCGGCGGGAATCAACGCAATTGTGCATCAGATGACGCATCCTCAGTATAGATTAGTATGTTGATATTAGTTGCTTACTGCATTAATTTGTATTAAACAGTACATTCTAAATAGTACGTAGTACAATTAGTACACAGTATGTAGTTTTAGTAAGTAGTAGGCAAGACAGATTTCGGACACAGCTGCCAATGACTCTCTCTGGAAACCACCAGTGAAGTATAAACAGGAGATGATACCAGATAGAACAATGAGATAGATATTTCACCAGATGTATAAATGTGAATTATCCGGTTGGCGTTTCCACTCAATACCAAATATGGTAGTGAGAGAAAGCCAAATGGCTAGCAGTGGATGGATCTTAGCCGACATTCTGATAACTTACTCATCGATGAAACATTTGATCTCAATACAGTTTTCTGTTCCCAAAACTACAATCTGTTACAAACAGAGTGGACTAAGTTTTGTAGACTTTACCCTTTGCCAAAGCTTTAAAAAACTGCATTGTTTAGAAGGAGTGCAAAGGCAAATTGAGTTATTGCACACGAGCACTTCAGAGTAGGTGTTCCATAACGGAAATATGCAAATGTGACTAGAAAGCGCCAATAGGATCTCGCTAGCTCGTGCTTGGCTCTAACCACCTCCTTGCTTGTTCTGCCCACTATGACTAATTTGTTCCCATTTGAAATACCAGGCTGTTGTCTATGTTGGTTAAATTATAAAAAATATTTGATGATACCTTTCAGAGGCACTAGCAAAGCACACTGGGTATGTGGCCGAGCATCCAGCCTTTTCACACTTTCTGTACTTCTTCTCAGATTGGTCCTCTTCTTCCTCTGTGTCAGTGGCTTTTCTTTTAGTCTGGAATCCAATAACAGACAGACTTCAATATCAAGGAAAATTTGTTCATTACTGAAAGCAGAGAGATTGGTAAAAGGCAGGAGGCTCTTAATTAATAAGCTGACTGGATGGCAATGGGTAAAGTGAATGAGAATGCCTGAAAAAAGGTGGTCTCACTACACCACACAGTCCCAAACTAGCCAGAGCCGACAGATCTAGTATTGTGCCTAGCTCAGGTACAATACTTGATCTGCCAGCTCTGGTTTGTCCCAAAGCAACTGTATGAAGTCTGTTTTGTCTAATAGTAGGGTGCACATATACCTGTCCAGGTGGAGGATTATTGCAGCGCTTCATTCTGACGTTGACCTGTCTACCAGAGGAGCGAAGGGACGACTGACCATCCCCAGATGATGACTCCATTGCTGTCCTCTTCTTGGCACGCCGAGCACCTGAAGCATTCACTGTATAATCTGTCAATTGACCACATATCATATCACTGAATGTGACCATGTCACAGCCTAGATAAAACATGTCATAACACATGACCTCTCATGAATTATTAAGTAATAATAGATTGCCAATACTCAGCTTCCCAAAACTAACAGCAATGTGGATATGCAAATGTGCCGCTGGCTAGCTGTTACGCTGGCTAGCGTTAGCTCAAAAGCTGAGCTGTCAGACAATACCGTCAGAGTATGGAAATAGCGCGCTAACCTGCATCTGTCAGCATAGCTGGCTGTGCTCTATCTCTCAGATTCAGAGTCTATTCCTTTGTTTGAGACGATTTGAAGAACTATTTGTTATCAATTTGTCTTTGTTGTTGTTGTTATTCTGAGTAGGAAATGAAGGCGAAGCCAAAGATAGAAACTGTGGCTAAACTGACACCAAAACCTACTTCCGGTGTGTCACAACGGGGAAAGTATGCGTTTCGAGTTTGAACTGTTTGCTATCTTCTGCTTGCCGTAGTAGGGGGGTGATAACCATAGTAACGTATACATGCGTACTTCGGTGTGTCAGTCGCATTGAGTTATGTTCGGATGCCAACACATCCACATAAGTAGGTGTTTTTGTGAGAAGCGTTGAAAGTAGTTATAATTCTTCCAGGTATTTGCAATGTTTTTAATGGCAACTACCTGAAAACCATGAGTTGTACACAGTGGTGGAAAAAGTACCCAGTTGTCATACTTGAATAAAAGTAAAGATACATGAATAGAAAATGACTCAAGTAAAAGTGAAAGTAACCCTGTAAAAAAACCACTTGAGTAAATTACTTAAGTATCAAAAAGTAAATGTAACTGCTAAAATATACGTAGGTATCAAAGTAAAATTACAAGTATAAATGATGTAAAACTCCTTATATTAAGAAAACCAGACGGCACCACTTTCTTGTTTTTAAATGTATTTAAGTATAGCTAGGGGCACATTCCAACACTCAGGACATAATTTACAAATGAAGCATTTGTGTTTAGTGAGTCCACCAGATTTTTTAAAACTTAACCTTTATTTAACTAGGCAAGTTAGTTAAGAACACATTCTTATTTACAATGACATCCTATAGATAATAGGCAGTAGGGATGACCAGGGATGTTCAATTAATTGGTGTGTGAATTAGACCATTTTCCTGTCCGGCTAAGCATTCAAAATGTAACAAGTACTTTTGGGTGTCAGGGAAAATGTATCGAGTAAAAAGTATATGATTTTATTTAGGAATGCAGTGAAGTAACAGTAAAAGTTAATGTAAATATATAAATATAAATAGTAAAGTACAGATACCACAAAAAAACGACATGTCGTACTTTTAAGTATTTTTATTTAAGTACTTTACAACTCTGGTACAAGACGAACTCTGTAAAGCGGTATTTTTCACAAATGCTCTCATCGGAGGCTTCAATAACTAAGTTAAAAACCTCTTAAGGATTTGACACTTTTTTCAATTTACGCCTAAAATGACATACCCATATCTAACTGCCTGTAGCTCAGGACCTGAAGCAAGGATGTGCATATTCTTGATACCATTTGAAAGGAAACACTTTGAAGTTTGTGGAAATGTAAAATTAATGTAGGAGAATATAACACATTAAATCTGGTAAAAGATAATACTAAGAAAAAAACATGTGCTTTTTATTTTTGTTTTTGTTCCATCATCTTTGAAAGGCAATTAAAAAAGCCCATTATATGTAGGAGTTTAGATTCCAATTCGATTTTGGCCACTAGATGGAAGCAGTGCATGTGCAAAGTTTCAGATTCATCCAATGAAGCATTGCAATGCTGCACAATATTTTGTATCAAGTCTGCCCAAATGTGCCAAATTGGTCAATTGATACATTTTAAGGTACATAACTATAGAGAACATACAAAAATGATATAATAATACAACATTTTAGCTTACACACTCCCAGGAATGTCACACATGATGGATCACTAGTTTATACATTAACTTTCACACATCTAGATAGTGGGGTGGGTGTGGAGCCAGAGACAGCAGGGGTTCAAACTGTAGAAACCAGTTCCTACATTTGAACATAAAAATGGATTTTATCAAACAAAGCTATGCTACATTTTATCTCTGGGGCCCTCAAGATGACAAATCAGAGCAAGATTACTGAATGCAAGTACATTATTTACCTTCAGAGGTGAATGTATCAAATCAGTTGCGGTGATGGATTTTTTTGTTGTTGTTGTGCACTCTCCTCAATCAATAGCATGGTATTTTTTCACTGTAATAGCTATTGTAAATTAGCCAGTGCAATTAGATTAACAAGAGTTTAAGCTTTCTGCCCATATAAGACATGTATATGTCCTGGAAAGTTTGCTGTTACTTACAACGTCATTCTATAGTGTCATGGCGCCAGAGAAGGTGGCTGCCTTTTTTCGTGCTCCTAACCAACTGTGTTTTTTTGTTCATTTTTTCTAACTTATTTTTTTACTTATTTTGTACATAATGTTGCTGCTACTGTCTCTTATGACCGAAAATAACTATTGGACATCAGAACAGCGATTACTCACCACAAACTGGCAGAAGCTTTTTTTCCCGGGAACAGGCCCAAATCCCCATCATTTGCGTGAAGAGAAGACGGAGAAAAAGAGGGCGGAGGGCGGGCTGCCTTCTGAGAATTCGTAGGCGATCGAATAAACCCCTACTGCCTTCTGTTCTACTAGTTAACGTGCAATCATTGGAAAATAGAATCGACAACCTACAAGGAAGATTAAACTACCAACGGGACAATAAAAACTGTAATGTCTTATGCTTCACGGAGTCGTAGCTGAACGATGACATTATCAACATACAGCTGGCTGGTTACACGCTGTATAGGCAGGATAGAACAGCAGCATCTGGTAAGACATGGGGTGGCGGACTATATATATTTGTAAACAACAGCTGGTGAAAAGATATCTAAAGATATCTCAAGGTTTTGCTCGCCATGATAAGCTGTAGACCACACCATCGACCTAGAGAGTTTTCATCTGTATTTTTCGTAGCTGTCTACATACCACCAAAGACCGATGCTGGCACTAAGACTGCACTCAATGAGCTGTATTCTGCCATAAGCAAACAAGAAAATATTCATCCAGAGGCAGTGCTCCTAGTGGCCGGGGACTTTCATGTAGGGAAACTTAAATCCGTTTTACTACATTTCTATCAGCATGTTAAATGTGCAACCAGAGGGAAAAAAACTCTAGACCACCTTTAATCCACACACAGAGACACGTACAAAGCTCTCCCTCACCCTCCATTTGGCAAATCAGACCATAATTCTATCCTCCTGATTACTGCTTATAAGCAAAAATTAATGAAGGAAGCACCAGTGACTCGGTCAATAAAAAAGTGGTCAGATGAAGCAGATGCTAAGGTACAGGATTGTTTTGCTATCACAGACTGGAACATGTTCCGGGATTCATCCAATGGCATTGAGGAGTACACCACATCAGTCATTGGCTTCATCAATAATTGCATTGATGATGAGGACAGAGCACGCCCCCTTTCTCATCGAGGCTGTAGTGGAGCAGGTTGAGAGCTTCAAGTTCCTTGGTGTCCACATCACCAACAAACTAACATGGTCCAAGCACACCAAGACACTCGTTAAGATGGCACGACAAAACCTATCCCCCCTCAGGAGACTGAAAAGATTTGGCATGGGTCCTCAGATCCTCAAAAAGTTCTACAGCTGCCCCATCCAGGACCTCTATACCAGGCGATGTCAGAGGAAGGCCCGGAAAATTGTCAAAGACTCCAGCCACCCTAGTCATAGACTGTTCTCTCTGCTACCACACGGCAAGCGGTACCGGAGCGCCAAGTCTAGGTCCAAGAGAGTTCTAAACAGCTTCTACCCCCAAGCCATAAGACTCCTGAACATGTAATCAAATGGCTACCCAGAGTATTTGCATTGACATTTGCATTGACCCCCCCCCCCCTCGCCCCCCCCCCCCCCCCCCCCCTGCGCTGCTACTCTCTGTTATTAGCTATGCATAGTCACATTAATTAACTCTACCTCCATGTACACTACCTTTCAAAAGTGTGGGGTCACTTAGAAATGTCCTTGTTTTTGAAAGAAAAACAGATTTTATTGTCCATTAAAATAACATAAAACTGATCAGAAAATACAGTGTAGACATTGTTAATGTTGTAAATGACTATTGTAGCTGGAAACGGCTGTTTTTTATGGAATATCTACATAGGCTTACAGAGGCCCATTATCAGCAACCATCATTCCTGTGTTCCAATGGCACGTTGTGTTAGCTAATCCAATTTGATAATTTTAAAAGGCTAATTTATCATTAGAAACCCTTTTGCAATTATGTTAGCACTGCTGAAAACTGATTAAAGAAGCAATTAAACTGGCCTTCATTAGTCTAGTTGAGTATCTGGAGCATCAGCATTTGTGGGTTCAATTACAGGCTCAAAATGGCCAGAAACAAAGAACTTTCTTCTGAAACTCGTCAGTCTATTCTTGTCCTGAGAAATGAAGGCTATTCCATGTAAGAAATTGCCAAGAAACTGAAGATTTCGTACAACACTGCATACTACTCCCTTCACAAAACAGCTCAAACCATCTCTAACCAGAATAGAAAGAAGAGTGGGAGGCCCCGGTGCACAACTGAGCAAGAGGACAAGTACATTAGAGTGTCTAGTTTGAGAAACAGACGCCTCACAAGTTCTCAACTGGCAGCTTCATTAAATAGTACCCGCAAAACATCAGTCTCAACGTCAACAGTGAAGAGCCGTCTCCGAGGATGCTGGTCGTCTAGGCAGAGTTTCTCTGTCCAGTGTCAAAATAACACAGACACTGGACAGAGGAACTCTGCCTAGAAGGCCAGCATCCCGGAGTTGCCTCTTCACTGTTCATGTTGAGACTGGTGTTTTGCTGGTACTATTTAATGAAGCTGCCAGTTGAGGGCTTGTGAGGCGTCAGAAACATCTGTATTGTCCATAATATTGAGCACAACTCTCCCAGGGATCACTATGCAGATGGAGGGGAGTCCTGAGGAGGAGGACATTATTACCGATCCTGTCATCACTCAGCGAGTGAATGAGTGGGGGGGTAAGTGAATGAGTCTATTCATCCCACATCAGTTTACTAAAATGTTGAATTCCTACTGCCAGCCCTTGTCATAGGTAACACTCCTTTATAGAAGAGCTTATATTATTACGCAAATGAAAACATGTAAAAAAAAAAATTACATATATATTTTTTTATAAATACACAGAACAAAATATAAACTCATCAGTTGGTCCCATGTTTCATGAGCTGAAATAAATTATCCCAGAAATGTTCCATCCACAAAAAAAGCTTATTGCTCTCAAATTTTGTGCACAAATTTGTTTACATCCCTGTTAGTGAGCATTTCTCCTTTGCCAAGATAATCCATCCATCTGACAGGTGTGGCATATCAAGAAGCTGATTAAACACCATGATCATTACACAGGTGCACTTTGTGCTGGGGACAATCAAAGGCCACTCTAAAATGTGCAGTTTTATCACAACATAATGCCCACAGATGTCTCAAGTTTTGAGGGCGCGTGCAATTGGCATGCTGACTGCAGGAATGTCCACCAGAGCTGTTGACAGAGAATGCAATATTCATAAGCCACCTCAAAAGTCATTTTAGAGAATTTCGGCCGTACGTCCACCTGCAGACCGCAGACCACGTGTATGGCGTCCTGTGGGCAAGTGGTTTGCTGATGTCAACGTTGTGAACAGAGTGACTTGCCTAGTAAAAAAATATATATATATTATTATAATAATATATATTTTTTAAACAGTGTCCCATGGTGACGGAGGGGTTATGGTATGAGCAGGCATAAGCTACGGACAATGAACACAATTACATTTTATCGATGGCAATTTGAATGCACAGAAATACTGTGACAAGATCCTGAGGCCCATTGTGAGGCCCATTTTTTAAGGTATATGTGACCAACAGTTGCATATCTGTATTCCCAGTCATGTGAAATCCATAGATTAGGACATAATGAATTTATTTCAATTGACTGATGTTCTTATATGAACTGTGACTCATGTTGCGTTTATATTTTTAGTCAGTATGTGGGGGATAACAGCTCTGCAGATGTTTCTGCGATAAGACAGAATCCTTAGATCACTTGTTTTGGTACTGACCATACAGTGCATTCTGAAAGTATTCAGACCCCTTAATTTTTTTCACATTTTGTTACATTACAGTCTTATTCTAAAATGTATAAAATGTTTTTTTTCCCCTCATCAATCTACACACAATAACCCACAATGACAAAGCAAAAACAGGTTGTCAGAAATTTGTGCAAATGTATAATTTAATAAACCCGGAAATATCACATTTACATGAGTATTCAGACCTTTTACACAGTACTTTGTTGAAGCACCTTTGGCAGCGATTACTGCCTCGAGTCTTCTTGGGTAGGATGCGACAAGCTTGGCACACCTGTATTCGGAGAGTTTATCCCATTCTTCTCTGCAGATCCTCTCAAGCGCTGTCAGTTTGGATGGGGAGTGTTGCTGCACAGCTATTTTCATCTCTCCAGAAATGTTACATCGTTTTCAAGTCCGGGCTCTGGCTGGGCCACTCAAGGGCATTCAGAGACTTGTCCTCAAGCCACTCCTGCATTGTCTTGGCAGTGTGGTTTGGGTCGTTGTCCTGTTGGAAGGTGAACCTTCGCCCCAGTCTGAGGTCCGATCAAATCAAATCAAATGTATTTATATAGCCCTTCGTACATCAGCTGATATCTCAAAGTGCTGTACAGAAACCCAGCCTAAAACCCCCAAACAGCAAGCAATGCAGGTGTAGAAGCACGTTGGCTAGGAAAAACTCCCTAGAAAGGCCAAAACCTAGGAAGAAACCTAGAGAGGAACCAGGCTATGAGGGGTGGCCAGTCCTCTTTTGGCTGTGCCGGGTGGAGATTATAACAGAACATGGCCAAGATGTTAAAATGTTCATAAATGACCAGCATGGTCAAATAATAGGTCTGGGACAGGTAGCATGTCCGGTGAACAGGTCAGGATTCCATAGCCGCAGGCAGAACAGTTGAAACTGGAGCAGCAGCACGGCCAGGTGGACTGGGGACAGCAAGGAGTCATCATGCCAGGTAGTCCTTAGGCATGGTCCTAGGGCTCAGGTCCTCCGAGAGAGACAAAGAAAGAGAGAAAGAGAGAATTAGAGAGAGCATACTTAAATTCACACAGGACACCGGATAAGACAGGAGAAGTACTCCAGATATAACAAACTGACCCAAACTGACACATAAACTACTGCAAGGATCCCTCTGTACTTTGCTCCGTTCATTTTTCCCTCGATCCTGCCTAGTCTCCCAGTCCCTGCCCGCTGAGAAACATCCCCACAGCATGATGCTGCCACCTTCATGCTTCACCGTAGGGATGGTGCCAGGTTTCCTCCAGATGTGATGCTCGGCATTCAGGCCAAAGAGTTCAATCTCGGTTTCGTCAGACCGTCTGGCCTCTCTACCATAAAAGCATGATTGGTGGAGTGCTACAGAGATGGTTGTCCTTCTGGAAGGTTCTCCCATCTCCACAGAGAAACTCTGGAGAACGTCAGAGTGACCATCGGATTCTTGGTCACTTCCCTGACCAAGGCTCTTCTCCCCCGATTGCTCAGTTTGGCTGGGCGGCCAGCTCTAGGAAGAGTCCTGGTGGTTCCAAACTTATTCAATTTAAGAATGATGGAGGCCACTGTGTTCTTGGGGACCTTCAATGCTGCAGACATGTTTTGGTACCCTTCCCCAGATCTGTGCCTCGACACAATCCTGTCTCAGAGCTCTACGAACAATTCCTTCGACCTCATGGCTTGGTTTATGCTCTCACATGCACTGTCAGCTGTGGTACCTTATACAGACAGGTGTGTGCCTTTCCAAATCATGTCCAACCAATTGAATTTACCACAGGTAAATTCGGTATATACATTATACTGGAGACCCATTGGGGTTTTTACCTTATACAGTAGACCCATTGGGTATATACATTATAATGTAGACCCACTCTGTGGGCGTGTGATGACTGTAGAGAGTTCTTCAGCCCACCTGACAGGAGGGCCCCTGGCCAACACAGAGCTGGCCCTGGAGAGGGTGCCCATCCAGGGGGAGCCCTGAGGAAACTCCCCCCTACCACTCAGGATGAACCAGAGTATTTCAACACATTCTCAGTCAAATAAATACCTCCAGGTCGTCTAGCTTTACTCAGTGTTTGTTTACTATTTACTACATGTCTCCATAAACAATGTGCTGTGTTAGCTTGAGAGTAAACATAAAGACAAGAATTCATCAATCCAGAATGAGTCATCAAAATTAAACTAATGTTATGTACTAGGAACGGGTATTAATGGGTGGATTAAAACACACATGCTACATGCAGATTTGAAATGTGTGTTTCTGTCAAAACTGTGCTGTAACTTAATCTTGTTATTGGAATGAATCCATATTTAAATTGTGATGTAACAATGGACTGGAGTCACGATAATTTGTGAACTCATTGTGACATAGTACACAAGGTGTTTAATTTGCAATGTCACGGATTCCGTTAACAGATTCCGTTACATTAGACATTAAATTATAAAGATTCTACTTCAGTGTTTTCATTCATAACCTGCTCATTTACTGTGCTTGTGATGTGTGCTTACATTTCTGTGTGAATATTTAAGTCATTTCTTATTCAATAGTTTGAAGAATACAAGTCAAATATTTGAGTATAAATTATAGGCTGCCATCCTGTTATTGTTGAACATTATTAGTGGTAAGTCAATGTCCATCATTTTTGTTTAGTTTTTACAGTTACAAACATGACAGACACAGACAGTCATTATTGTCTGTGAGTTTCTTTTAATTGACTTAATTCTTATATTCTGCAGTCATCATCACTCGGAAGTCCAAAGGAAAGAAAACAGATGCTGTAAATAGCCTGAAATAAACAGTTTATTCAAGGTTTGTATCTCTCTTTTACTACAAACGTATTGATCTAAAGGACTCTTAACTTTGTATTTTTTATGGTTCTGTGGGTCAGTTGGTATTTACATGTTTTGTGATGCGATTAATGGTTACATGGAGACGGAATATGCTACCAGCATCTGCTGTTGTGTAATAATGTCTAAGTTTACTGAGTATACTGACTGTGGGATGAAGTAGCCCACAATCAGCATGTTGTATTGTACCCTCCCCTCCCCTAACAGATTGACTGGCCTTTCCTGCAGACTATTGACAGAGAATATATTAACACCAACACTAAACAAGACAAACAGTGAGGAAAGATGGGGGAAGATGGCGCTTTCCTCCATTTTCTTTGGTTTGGAAATGTTGTCATTTCCATTTTAAAAGAAATGTCTATGGTTTATGGTCGTCAGCACTCCTTTCATGCTGGATATGTTTGAAGAACATTACATTTTTCCACATTTATTTTCAAGATAATTTTTCAATGTAAAGGAGTATTACAATGGTCATGCCATGAAAGAAGGGGCCTATTTAAAAATAGTAGTTGGGCCAGATTATACAGAAATGGCCCACAGAGAAATCTATGTGACATAGAAAATGGAAAAAGCCTGTCAGAGAAAGACGTTGAAAATGCGGAACTGGCCAATATGTTGAAATAATGCGTCATTAGAATTACTTCCTGCTGGGATCGTTGAATGAGTATTGCAATGGATTCTGTTGGATAGGGTCCTGTTTTGGGGAGGAATCCGAAGTGCCCTTTCTCATGTTGCATAACCCCCTGCAGCGCGTTAAAATGTGTTCTATAACCCACTGCAGAGTATTATCACGTGTTCTATAACCCACTGCAGAGTATTATCACGTGTTCTATAACCCACTGCAGAGTATTATCACGTGTTCTATAACCCCCTGTAGAGTATTATCACATGTTCTATAACCCACTGTAGAGTATTATCACGTGTTCTATAACCCCCTGCAGAGTATTATCATGTGTTCTATAACCCCCTGCAGAGTATTATCACGTGTTCTATAACCCACTGCAGAGTATTATCACGTGTTCTATAACCCACTGCAGAGTATTATCACGTGCTCTATAACCCACTGCAGAGTATTATCACGTGTTCTATAACCCACTGCAGAGTATTATCACGTGTTCTATAACCCACTGCAGAGTATTATCATGTGTTCTATAACCCACTGCAGAGTATTATCACGTGTTCTATAACCCACTGCAGAGTACTATCACGTGCTCTATAACCCACTGCAGAGTATTATCACGTGTTCTATAACCCACTGCAGAGTATTATCACGTGCTCTATAACCCACTGCAGAGTATTATCACGTGTTCTATAACCCACTGCAGAGTATTATCATGTGTTCTATAACCCACTGCAGAGTATTATCACGTGTTCTATAACCCACTGCAGAGTATTATCACGTGTTCTATAACCCCCTGCAGAGTATTATCACGTGTTCTATAACCCACTGCAGAGTATTATCACGTGTTCTATAACCCCCTGCAGAGTATTATCACGTGTTCTATAACCCACTGCAGAGTATTATCACGTGTTCTATAACCCACTGCAGAGTATTATCACATGTTCTATAACCCCCTGCAGAGTATTATCACGTGTTCTATAACCCACTGCAGAGTATTATCACGTGTTCTATAACCCCCTGCAGAGTATTATCACGTGTTCTATAACCCACTGTAGAGTATTATCACGTGTTCTATAACCCCCTGCAGAGTATTAACACGTGTTCTATAACCCACTGCAGAGTATTATCATGTGTTCTATAACCCCCTGCAGAGTATTATCACGTGTTCTATAACCCACTGCAGAGTATTATCACGTGTTCTATAACCCACTGCAGAGTATTATCACGTGTTCTATAACCCCCTGCAGAGTATTATCACGTGTTCTATAACCCCCTGCAGAGTATTATCACGTGTTCTATAACCCACTGCAGAGTATCATCACGTGTTCTATAACCCACTGCAGAGTATTATCACGTGTTCTATAACCCCCTGCAGAGTATTATCACGTGTTCTATAACCCCCTGCAGAGTATTATCATGTGTTCTATAACCCACTGCAGAGTATTATCACGTGTTCTATAACCCACTGCAGAGTATTATCACGTGTTCTATAACCCACTGCAGAGTATTATCACGTGTTCTATAACCCACTGCAGAGTATTATCACGTGTTCTATAACCCCCTGCAGAGTATTATCACGTGTTCTATAACCCACTGTAGAGTATTATCACCAAATCAAATCAAATCAAATTTTATTTGTCACATACACATGGTTAGCAGATGTTAATGCGAGTGTAGCGAAATGCTTGTGCCTCTAGTTCCGACAATGCAGTAATAACCAACAAGTAATCTAACTAACAATTCCAAAACTACTGTCTTATACACAGTGTAAGGGGATAAAGAATATGTACATAAGGATATATGAATGAGTGATGGTACAGAGCAGCATAGGCAAGATACAGTAGATGGTATCGAGTACAGTATATACAGTGCCTTGCGAAAGTATTCGGCCCCCTTGAACTTTGCGACCTTTTGCCACATTTCAGGCTTCAAACATAAAGATATAAACTGTATTTTTTGTGAAGAATCAACAACAAGTGGGACACAATCATGAAGTGGAACGACATTTATTGGATATTTCAAACTTTTTTAACAAATCAAAAACTGAAAAATTGGGCGTGCAAAATTATTCAGCCCCCTTAAGTTAATACTTTGTAGCGCCACCTTTTGCTGCGATTACAGCTGTAAGTCGCTTGGGGTATGTCTCTATCAGTTTTGCACATCGAGAGACTGACATTTTTTCCCATTCCTCCTTGCAAAACAGCTCGAGCTCAGTGAGGTTGGATGGAGAGCATTTGTGAACAGCAGTTTTCAGTTCTTTCCACAGATTCTCGATTGGATTCAGGTCTGGACTTTGACTTGGCCATTCTAACACCTGGATATGTTTATTTTTGAACCATTCCATTGTAGATTTTGCTTTATGTTTTGGATTATTGTCTTGTTGGAAGACAAATCTCCATCCCAGTCTCAGGTCTTTTGCAGACTCCATCAGGTTTTCTTCCAGAATGGTCCTGTATTTGGCTCCATCCATCTTCCCATCAATTTTAACCATCTTCCCTGTCCCTGCTGAAGAAAAGCAGGCCCAAACCATGATGCTGCCACCACCATGTTTGACAGTGGGTATGGTGTGTTCAGCGTGATGAGCTGTGTTGCTTTTACGCCAAACATAACGTTTTGCATTGTTGCCAAAAAGTTCAATTTTGGTTTCATCTGACCAGAGCACCTTCTTCCACATGTTTGGTGTGTCTCCCAGGTGGCTTGTGGCAAACTTTAAACACTTTTTATGGATATCTTTAAGAAATGGCTTTCTTCTTGCCACTCTTCCATAAAGGACAGATTTGTGCAATATATGACTGATTGTTGTCCTATGGACAGAGTCTCCCACCTCAACTGTAGATCTCTGCAGTTCATCTAGAGTGATCATGGGCCTCTTGGCTGCATCTCTGATCAGTCTTCTCCTTGTATGAGCTGAAAGTTTAGAGGGACGGCCAGGTCTTGGTAGATTTGCAGTGGTCTGATACTCCTTCCATTTGAATATTATCGCTTGCACAGTGCTCCTTGGGATGTTTAAAGCTTGGGAAATCTTTTTGTATCCAAATCCGGCTTTAAACTTCTTCACAACAGTATCTCGGACCTGTCTGGTGTGTTCCTTGTTCTTCATGATGCCCTCTGCGCTTTTAACAGACCTCTGAGACTATCACAGTGCAGGTGCATTTACGGAGACTTGATTACACACAGGTGGATTGTATTTATCATCATTAGTCATTTAGGTCAACATTGGATCATTCAGAGATCCTCACTGAACTTCTGGAGAGAGTTTGCTGCACTGAAAGTAAAGGGGCTGAATAATTTTGCACGCCCAATTTTTCAGTTTTTGATTTGTTAAAAAAGTTTGAAATATCCAATAAATGTCGTTCCACTTCATGATTGTGTCCCACTTGTTGTTGATTCTTCACAAAAAAATACAGTTTTATATCTTTATGTTTGAAGCCTGAAATGTGGCAAAAGGTTGCAAAGTTCAAGGGGGCCGAATACTTTCGCAAGGCACTGTACATATGAGATGAGTATGTAAACAAAGTGGCATAGTTAAAGTGGCTAGTGATACATGTATTACATAAGGATGCAGTCGATGATATAGAGTACAGTATATACGTATGCGTATGAGATTAATAATGTAGGGTAAGTAACATTATATAAGGTAGCATTGTTTAAAGTGGCTAGTGATATATTTACATAATTTCCCATCAATTCCATTATTAAAGTGGCTGGAGTTGAGTCAGTGTCAGTGTCAGTGTGTTGGCAGCAGCCACTCAATGTTAGTGGTGGCCGTTTAACAGTCTGATGGCCTTGAGATAGAAGCTGTTTTTCAGTCTCTCGGTCCCAGCTTTGATGCACCTGTACTGACCTCGCCTTCTGGATGATAGCGGGGTGAACAGGCAGTGGCTCGGGTGGTTGATGTCCTTGATGATCTTTATGGCCTTCCTGTGACATCGGGTGGTGTAGGTGTCCTGGAGGGCAGGTAGTTTGACCCCGGTGATGCGTTGTGCAGACCTCACTACCCTCTGGAGAGCCTTACGGTTGTGGGCGGAGCAGTTGCCGTACCAGGCGGTGATACAGCCCACCAGGATGCTCTCGATTGTGCATCTGTAGAAGTTTGTGAGTGCTTTTTTGACAAGCCAAATTTCTTCAGCCTCCTGAGGTTGAAGAGGCGCTGCTGCGCCTTCTTCACGATGCTGTCTGTGTGAGTGGACCAATTCAGTTTGTCTGTGATGTGTATGCCGAGGAACTTAAAACTTGCTACCCTCTCCACTACTGTTCCATCGATGTGGATAGTGGGGTGTTCCCTCTGCTGTTTCCTGAAGTCCACAATCATCTCCTTAGTTTTGTTGACGTTGAGTGTGAGGTTATTTTCCTGATACCACACTCCGAGGGCCCTCACCTCCTCCCTGTAGGCCGTCTCGTCGTTGTTGGTAATCAAGCCTACCACTGTTGTGTCGTCCGCAAACTTGATGATTGAGTTGGAGGCGTGCGTGGCCACGCAGTCGTGGGTGAACAGGGAGGACAGGAGAGGGCTCAGAACGCACCCTTGTGGGGCCCCAGTGTTGAGGATCAGCGGGGTGGAGATGTTGTTGCCTACCCTCACCACCTGGGGGTGGCCCGTCAGGAAGTCCAGTACCCAGTTGCACAGGGCGGGGTCGAGACCCAGGGTCTCGAGCTTGATGACGAGCTTGGAGGGTACTATGGTGTTGAATGCTGAGCTGTAGTCGATGAACAGCATTCTCACATAGGTATTCCTCTTGTCCAGATGGGTTAGGGCAGTGTGCAGTGTGGTTGAGATTGCATCGTCTGTGGACCTATTTGGGCGGTAAGCAAATTGGAGTGGGTCTAGGGTGTCGGGTAGGGTGGAGGTGATATGGTCCTTGACTAGTCTCTCAAAGCACTTCATGATGACGGAAGTGAGTGCTACGGGGCGGTAGTCGTTTAGCTCAGTTACCTTAGCTTTCTTGGGAACAGGAACAATGGTGGCCCTCTTGAAGCATGTGGGAACAGCAGACTGGTATAGGGATTGATTGAATATGTCCGTAAACACACCGGCCAGCTGGTCTGCGCATGCTCTGAGGGCGCGGCTGGGGATGCCGTCTGGGCCTGCAGCCTTGCGAGGGTTAACACGTTTAAATGTCTTACTCACCTCGGCTGCAGTGAAGGAGAGTCCGCATGTTTTCGTTGCAGGCCGTGTCAGTGGCACTGTATTGTCCTCAAAGCGGGCAAAAAAGTTATTTAGTCTGCCTGGGAGCAGGACATCCTGGTCCGTGACTGGGCTGGATTTCTTCTTGTAGTCCGTGATTGACTGTAGACCCTGCCACATGCCTCTTGTGTCTGAGCCGTTGAATTGAGATTCTACTTTGTCTCTGTACTGACGCTTAGCTTGTTTGATAGCCTTGCGGAGGGAATAGCTGCACTGTTTGTATTCGGTCATGTTACCAGTCACCTTGCCCTGATTAAAAGCAGTGGTTCGCGCTTTCAGTTTCACGCGAATGCTGCCATCAATCCACGGTTTCTGGTTAGGGAATGTTTTAATCGTTGCTATGGGAACGACATCTTCAACGCACGTTCTAATGAGCTCGCACACCGAATCAGCGTATTCGTCAATATTGTTATCTGACGCAATACGAAACATGTCCCAGTCCACGTGATGGAAGCAGTCTTGGAGTGTGGAGTCAGCTTAGTCGGACCAGCGTTGGACAGACCTCAGCGTGGGAGCCTCTTGTTTTAGTTTCTGTCTATAGGCAGGGATCAACAAAATGGAGTCGTGGTCAGCTTTTCCGAAAGGAGGGCGGGGCAGGGCCTTATATGCGTCGCGGAAGTTAGAGTAACAATGATCCAAGGTTTTTCCACCCCTGGTTGCGCAATCGATATGCTGATAAAATTTAGGGAGTCTTGTTTTCAGATTAGCTTTGTTAAAATCCCCAGCTACAATGAATGCAGCCTCCGGATAAATGGATTCCAGTTCCACGTGTTCTATAACCCACTGCAGAGTATTATCACGTGTTCTATAACCCACTGCAGAGTATTATCACGTGTTCTATAACCCACTGCAGAGTATTATCATGTGTTCTATAACCCACTGCAGAGTATTATCACGTGTTCTATAACCCACTGCAGAGTATTATCACGTGTTCTATAACCCACTGCAGAGTATTATCACGTGTTCTATAACCCACTGCAGAGTATTATCACGTGTTCTATAACCCACTGCAGAGTATTATCACGTGTTCTATAACCCACTGCAGAGTATTATCACGTGTTCTATAACCCCCTGCAGAGTATTATCATGTGTTCTATAACCCACTGCAGAGTATTATCACGTGTTCTATAACCCACTGCAGAGTATTATCACGTGTTCTATAACCCCCTGCAGAGTATTATCATGTGTTCTATAACACAGTGGAAACCTTCTCCTACAAATTTCTGAAGTTATATCTCAATTGTGGTATTGGTCTCATGTCATGGTTATCAGTGGTTTCGTTATGTTGCTGTCATCATGACTTTACATCACTCGAAAAGCAAGGCACACTGGGAAATGTGTAAATTAGGCTTTACACCATACAGTGTGAAAACAACATCCAAAAATGAATTACTGTAACACTATAGGTGTTCATTTTCTGCTGGGTATTATTGCAACGGAGTTTAGTTCCCTCTTAGCAAAATGTAGTGGTAGGATCCCATTTCTATCCATAGGCAAAGAAATGCATTGCGTTAGGCCTACAGTGCTTTCCAGTACAACCTCTCATAATGACTAACATTGTATGGTAGCCATTCACCCATCACAAATAGCCCCCAATTAGGGCTTTCTTTGTTTATCCTGGCCTGTAGGTAGTTACATTATGAATGTATGGTATGTCCTATAAGTCTTGGAATATCATTATGGGACTTATTTGTCTGTATGTTAACAGTGGAACATCTTTTTTGATTCACTTGTTCAGCCCTGAAGGTTGAGCCAGGGGACTTTGTGTTTGTGCTTCGGGGTAAATATGGGAAGGTGGCTTGCTTATTATTGAGTCTTGATTTTAATAAGTGGATTTTTCATTGTGTTGCTTATGTTTTTGCCTCAGTATCAAGTGAGAACTGAGGAATTACGATGAGACGATTGAATTTATAATGGATTCCTCCGCAGGCAGACACTGGGCTAGTCTGAGAACTCACAGCCGCAGACATGATCATCAGACTGGGACCCCTGACCCCTGGATACTTCCGTCTCCTCCAGGTTTGAGTGTTTCTATGGATCATTTTAAACCTTGGTTTTGTAGCTTATGCTCTGCACACACTGTTTATCTATAGTTGATTTGTAAAGAAATGTGTTGATATTTTAGCATAGGATTCCATTTTACTGTAGGCTAGTTGTGATGGCTAAACTACACAGGATAAAGTAGGCATTAATATTTCATAGTGAACTATTGATTCAGGCCTTAAGTGATTATATAATACAACCGCCATGACTGTTTTTCTGACTGAATGAACCAGCTCATATTATTTGAAGCTTCTGCAGAATTGTACGTTTTTAAATAAATTGTAAATTTAGTTGCTTGCATGCCCTTCTCGTGGCTGTAAATTAAATAACTATGCACCGAAGAGTGAATTCCTATCAGAAAACTAAAGTGTGTCACAGTGGTCTGATGAGACGTTTAAATATGAGCTGCCCCTCAGTGACAATGTTTCATGTCTACAGACTTTGTTCTCCGGGCCTCATACCACTGTTTCCTAAACTCAAATTCCCCGTTTCCCCTCTTAAAATGTTTCTAGTGTGGCAGTGCAGGCCAGCTCATGTTGGGTTGTGTACAGATGACAGTTGATGCCCATATTGGGTTGTGTACAGTTGATGCCCATATTGGGTTGTGTACAGTTGATGCCCATATTGGGTTGTGTACAGTTGATGCCCATATTGGGTTGTGTACAGATGATGCCCATATTGGGTTGTGTACAGTTGATGCCCATATTTATTGGCAGATGACACACACCGACCAAACCGTATCTGTCTGTCTGACTGTGTGTGTGCGTGTGCATCGGTGTGTGCGTTAATGTGTGTTTCTCCTCACAGAGACAGGTGTCAGGTGAAGTCCAGATGCAAACGCAGAACGGGTTAATCAACCAGATCGCCATGACGATGGCCACGGTGGGCATCACTGTGTCCTTCTACAGCGCCCGGCAGATGGCGGATAGGGTCCGTCTCAAAGAGACAGTTCCCTGAACAGTCTGAGACCTAACCAGGGTTGGACAGTAACTGATTACGTAATCTGACTACTTTTGAAAAACTACATAGATCATTACATCTAGGATTACTTTTAATGCGTTATGACACCTTTCTGTTTTCTCAATGACATTTCATTCAGCACTGAATAAAGGCTCAAGTTTAAGTTTGTTCCACCTGAGCAAGACTGACCACAAGTCAGAGACCACTATGATGTCAGAGACCACTATGATGTCAGACACCACTATGATGTCAGAGACCACTATGATGACACACCAAATGTGTTTAATGGCTCCTTTTCATCGTCGTCTGTCTCCTAAGAGGAAAGTAATCCGAATGTAACTGAAAGTAATCCGATTACATTGCTGGGTTACGGTGAAAGTAATCTGATTACATTACTGAGTTTGGGTAATCCAAAAGTTAAATTACGGATTATAATTTTGGAGAGGTAACTGGTAATAGGATTACATTTAGAAAATAACATGGTAACCTACCCAACCCTGCTCCTAACTGGACCAGAGAGAGTAGAGGGAGAGAAAGGGAGGGAGGGAGGAAGAGAAGACCAGAGCAAGCTGCTGTGCTGCACTCCATCACCATACATTGCAGCAGTTGGCACCTTCACTAGACACTATCCCCACACAGCTATGCAACATGGTTGTGTGGTCTGTGTGTTTGTTGTTGTTTGAGAGATTGTCTGTGTTTTTTGAAAGAGGAATGGTATTGTTTTGAGAGTAAAACCATGCAGTCTTTAAAGAACTGCTGGGTTTGAAAGATTATTAACTCACATGTTTGAAAATATGAGGGGTTCTGCATATATCTGCATATATCTGCGACATTCTAAAGCATTCGCCATGTCAGGCCTAGTCGTTCTAGAATGTATTTTGAACGTTGCATGAAGGGACATCACAACTGCTGGACCCCAGTAAGCATTTTTAATTTCATTTAGGGCTTTATCAGTTAAACATGATCATTCTGTAGCTCTGTGGTTCTGACAGAATCGGTAGTCTCCTCAACGTATGCCACTATCAAACTAACTCTTAATGACATTTATATGTACCTTTTACTAGCTACAATTTTGAAAGACCAAATAAAACTCACTGTTAACTCAAAGAAGGTTAAATAATTTATTTTATTGGCAGCGTGAAGCACATAGGAAAATAATTGGATGTATTGGAATCATCATAGTCACTGATATATTCCTGTTTAATAACTGTGTGCATATTTTATGTTAGTGATATGTCACCTATCAAGACTTGAGTAATGACCCTTTGTCATTCAACTTTGCAGAAACAGTTACGCAACTCCAAACTATCTTTCTAATTCTATGGTTAACCATGTAGAAGGTCCATTAGGTTAGGGAGTGATATTGTCACACTGTAGGACGGCTGCACTGACTGTATGGGGTGATTGATGAGAAAATAACCTAAAGGAGAAAAATGGTTTAACTCTAAAACTATGACACTACATGAATGAGAGATCCCATCACAGTGATGGGGCTTGCTGCATGTCCTACAGTGTGCCCCAATACAAGGTTACAGGCTACACACTTTCTGACTGCTAGTGTTTACTTATGATCTTTATTGTGGAAATCTGCGCCAATTGGCCCGTCATTCCCTGGAATCTGCCAGAAGCTCAGTCAGTCAGTCAGCCAGAGTCTGTGACTGTTAGAATACCTACTGGGGCCAGCAGTGGGATTCTGTGGGAACCAACCATGTTTAAGAAAGAATCCTGTGCCTAGTTAAACAGAAAGACATGGCAAACATAGTAAAGGTAAATCCGGGTTGCCCAAATTAGTACGATATGTTACGTTTCATATGGTATGTTAAGAATTATAATTTGTATGCTATGTAAGTCACAGGAGGCTGCTGAAGGGAGACGGCTCATAATAATGTCCGGGATGGAGCAAATGGAATGGCATCAACTACATGGAAACCATGTGTTTGATGTATTTGATGCCGTTCCACCAACTCCGCTCCAGACAATACCACAAGCCCGTCCTCCCCAATTAAGGTGCCACCAACCTCCTGTGATGTAAGTAGTTGCTAATTAGCTAAAATGGTAAAGTTGTCCGTGATGAGATTCAAACACACAAATTTGCTAGATGTTCGAGTTATCCACCCCCTCATCCACCACGATCAACCACCTTACTTTCATTTTTGCCTTATATTGTCATCTGTCTTTGTAAACTGTACCAAATGTAACGAATCATACCAATTTGAGTGTCCCGGATTTACCCTTACTATGTTACGTCTAGTCTATGAGACCAGGCTGCTCAGTCAGACAGGGATGTCATGAAGAGATAGCAGAGAGTCTGTGTTCAGTCAGACCGATATGACATGAGGAGATAGCAGAACTAAAACTAAATGCATGCTCTTCAACCGATCGCTGCCCACACCTGCCCGTCCGTCCTACATCACTACTCTGGACGGTTCTGACTTAGAATATGTGGACAACTACAAATACCTAGGTGTCTGATTAGACTGTAAACTCTCCTTCCAGACTCACATTAAGCATCTCCAATCCAAAATGAAATCTAGAATCGGCTTCCTATTTTGCAACAAAGCATCCTTCACTCATGAAACCAAACATACCCTTGTAAAACTGACTATCCTACTGATCCTTGACTTCGGTGATGTCATTTACAAAATAGCATCCAACACTCTACTCAGCAAATTGGATGCAGTCTATCACAGTGCCATCCGTTTTGTCTTCAAAGCCCCATATACTACCCACCACTGCGACCTGTACGCTCTCGTTGGCTGGCACTCACTTCATATTCGTCGCCAAACCCACTGGCTCCAGGTCATCTATAAGTCTTTGCTAGGTAAAGCCCCGCCTTATCTCAGCTCACTGGTCACCATAGCAGCACCCACTCGTTGCACGCACTCCAGCAGGTATATCTCATTGGTCACCCCCAAAGCCAATTCCTCCTTCGGCCGCCTTTCCTTCCAGTTCTCTGCTGCCAATGACTGGAACGAACTGCAAAAATCACTGAAGCTGGAGACTCATATCTCCCTCACTAACTTTAAGCACCAGCTGTCAGAGCAGCTCACAGATCACTGCACCTGTACATAGCCCATCTGTAAATAGCCAATCCAATTACCTCATCCCCCATACTGTTTATTTTATTTATTTTGCTCCTTTGCACCCCAGTATCTCTACTTGCACACTCATCTTTTGCACATCTATCACTCGTGTTAAATTGCTATATTGTAATTTTTCGACACTATGGCCTATTTATTGCCTTACCTCCCTTATCCTACCTCATTTGTACACACTATATATATAGACTTTTCTATTGTTATTGACTGCATGTTTGTTTATTCCATGTGTAACTCTGTGTTGTTGTTTGTGTCGCACTGCTTTGCTTTATCTTTGCCAGGTCGCAGTTGTAAATGAGAACTTGTTCTCAACTGGCCTACCTGCTTAAATAAAGGAGAAATACATTTTTAAAAAGCAGAGAGTGGGACTGGGACAGAGAGATTAGTGTGCTTTCCCACGCGGCTCACATCGAGCGCCCACAGACGATGGGATCTGACACACAATGCCTCTGCTTCCTGGTGCTTCCTCCTTGCCTTTCACTGGGTTCATCCAGAGTTTAATGTGGTTGGTATAGTACAGTAGTCTGATTGGTATGGCCGCCCATTTACTATTGCAATTGGTATCTGACAACCAATTAGAACTGAGAGATTCAAATAAGTAGACTCTTGGATTAATTCTTTGTTCTTTGAAGCAGGTCATACCACAGACCACCTGTTCATCAAACTGCACAAAAATGTCCTCTGTCTTTCCTTAATGCACCATGAGAAAAGTGTATTCAAATTCAGCCATGTCCCCATCCCATTCCCAACAGCTCTCATCTTTAAAGAGTCTACACTACTTTGGTTTCCATCTGTTCCGTAGTGGTAGATGTCACCATCAAAACAAGAAAAAGGACATGAGGACTAGAGTGCTTCCCATGTCCAATAGATCTCACCTTATACCACTAATCAGCACAAGACGCATTGGAGACGTCAGAGTGGAGACGTCAGAGGAGAAAGAAAGCTCACGTCAATCACTGGAACAAAGATTGTCTATTATATTGACAAGATGGTTGAGTGACCACGCTAACAATGGAAGTATATGTCCTCAAAGATGGAAGGCAGGTGAGAGGAGACAAGAGCCGGTTGGACCAATCTAACCAATGAGCGGGCAAATACGCGGGTGAACAATGGACCATAGAGATAGATAGAGGACTTTCCTTTGTATCTGTGCCATTATAGCAGGTTTTCCCAAACTCGGTCCTCAGGACTCCAAGGGGTGCACACTTTGGTTTTTGCCCTAACACTACACAGCTGATTCAAATAATCAATGAATTATCAAGTTTTGATCATTTGAATCAGCTGTGTAGTATTAGGGCAAAAACCAAAATGTGCACCCCCTGTTGGAAATGCTGCATTATAGCATTTGTGACAGCCTCAATGGCACTGTCCATGCTATCTTCATTTTAAAGTAGTCAATTTTCTTCTTCATTGGCTGATTGCTCCCAACTCATAGGAATCCCCACCCAGTTGAGTACTTTAAAATGGTGGGAGCCCTCAATGGCAATGTCCATGCTAAAATGGATTATATCCATGATGAGCCCTCTCACTATCTCTATAACAACAGGCACAAAGTTGCCAAAATGCCATGTGTGTCCACTTATATCAGTGCATTCATAACAACCTAACCATTGCGAAACTTCTATTCGATCACATAAGCCCCACATAGCAAATTTGACACTCTCTCATTGACCTCCATACAAAATGTATTATATTTGTGGATTTTGGCCGGAGAAATCCCCTCGCTTCGCCTCTTCCTCTCTGACTGAAATCAAAACAATGGACAGTGCAGGCAAATGCCGACTGATTGATATACAAATCACCTTGCATCATAAATAACTACTCATTATTATTTGTAGATCAGTCAGTCAGTACCCATTCACACACAATGCATCATGGATTTGATGCTCTCCAACATAGCCAATGATTTTGTCTGGAAAGTTCAAGACATCCAGCCAGAGATCTGTCGATAATGCAGAGGAGTATTTCTGTCTGTAATAAAGCACTTTTGAGGGGAAAAAACTAATTCTGGTTGTCTGGACCTGGCTCCCATGCCCTCCCAGGCCCACCCAAGGCTGTGCCCCAGTCATGGGAAATCCATAGATTAGGGCCAAATGTATTTATTTTGAATTGACTGATTTCCTTATATGAACTGTAACTCAGTAAAATCATTGAAATTGTTGCCTGTTGTGTTTATATTTTTGTTCAGTATGGTAGCTGCATAGTTTGGGTGATGTTGCACAGAGTCGGTCTCTTCAGACAAAGCACCCTCACCAATATTGTTCCAGGTCTGGCTTTATCAAAAGCATCATGGCACCAAAATATTATTTTGTCCATTTAGTTTCCATTAAGATGATCCGTGCTACGATGCTTTATGGAAACCCAGACCAGGAAATGAGGCACAAATGGGAGTTGATTGTTTCCCCCTTAAATGTAACAGCTATTCCTCATTAAATGCTCAAACATTTAAACAGCAATAGAATCATCAACAACGGGGTTAACGAGTAATGGGTAACTAACGGCACACGGCCTTGTTCGATATGATCAAACCCGCAATATATCGTGAGTAAATCGTTACTGACTGGCCGATCTACAAATAATAATGACTTGTTATTTATGATACAAGGTGATTTGTAGATCAGTCAGTCGGCAGTCCTTCTGATGCTCTCGAACATGGCCATGGAGTGTGTCTGAAAATGGGCGTGTCAACAGAAGTGGGAGGATCAACAGAGATGGAAAGCAAATCAGCTAATTGGGCAGATTTGTTGCCACTCATGACCGTATTTATTTTTAGTCCCCAGTCACCGCAGGAGGCATTTTGCCTTTTGGTAGGCCATCATTGTTAATAAGAATAACCCTAACCCCAGGAAGAGTAGCTGCTGTCTTGGCAGGAACTAATGGAGATCCATAATAAACCCCAGGAAGAGTAGTTGCTGCATTGGCAGGAACTAATGGAGATCCATAATAAACCCCAGGAAGAGTAGTTGCTTCCTTGGCAGGAACTAATGGAGATCCACAATAAACCCCAGGAAGAGTAGCTGCTTCCTTGGCAGGAACTAATGGAGATCCATAATAAACCCCAGGAAGAGTAGCTGCTTCCTTGGCAGGAACTAATGGAGATCCATAATAAACCCCAGGAAGAGTAGCTGCTGCATTGGCAGGAACTAATGGAGGTCCATAATAAACCCCAGGAAGAGTAGCTGCTGCCTTGTCAGGAACTAATGGGGATCCATAATAAACCCCAGGAAGAGTAGCTGCTGCCTTGTCAGGAACTAATGGGGATCCATAATAAACCCCAGGAAGAGTAGCTGCTTCCTTGGCAGGAACTAATGGAGATCCATAATAAACCCCAGGAAGAGTAGCTGCTTCCTTGGCAGGAACTAATGGAGATCCATAATAAACCCCAGGAAGAGTAGCTGCTTCCTTGGCAGGAACTAATGGAGATCCATAATAAATACAAATGCATCAATTAGGTGCCTGATGGCGCAGTCAATGATGTGGTACGCATCCATTGGTTGACGCATGCAACGTGTCACCAGGGGAACGCGACCAATCTGAGTGATGCTCTAGCATAGGTGTCAACCTCATTCCACAGAGGACCGAGTGTCTGCGGGTTTTCACTCCTCCCTTGTACTCAATTAATGAATTAAGGTTACTGATTGGTTAAGAACTCCCCTCACCTGGTTGTCTGGGTATTAATTGGACACAAATTCAAAATGTATTGACCAAAAACCAGCATACGGTTGGATTGGAATGAGTTTGATAGCCCTGCTAAGTTTAGACAGGCTCTACTGTATAAGGCTATCTGTGAGAGAAGGAAACAGCACACTTTGACCTGCTTATGTAGACTGGGATCACGTTACAACAGCTGCTGAGGGGAGGACGGCTCATAATAGTGGCTGGAACGGAGCAAATGCAATAACATCAATCACATAGAAACCCTGCGTTTGATACCATTCCACTCCAGCCATTGCCATGAGCCCGTCCTCCCCAATTAAGGTGCCACCAACCTCCTGTGCTTTACAACTACTGTAACTAGCACTTTTATGTTGGCGTTTTCAGGGCATGACAATCAGACCTTTGGTTGAGCTACTGGCTGTGAAGCGGAAGGAGAGCAAGCCTTCCATCAACCAGGAAATTCACACCGAGGTGATGAGCAGTATTATATGGGATACTAAATTTTATACTGTTTTTTTTTTAGTTTAATATTATTATGTTATATGTATGTGTACACTCTTAGTGTGTTTTTAATCAGAAACACACTTCATCTTCTCTCTTAGTTCCTGGACCATCTCCTTACAGGCGTTGAGGGTGTCTGTGGTCATTATGGACATTATCACTGGAAGGAGAAGTATGGACGCCATTCCAAACATACTGGATGATTGATAAACTTGTGTTGCCATTTAAATGTCCACATATCACCAACTTTCTCACTCTTTCTCCCCCGTCCTTTCGCTCCCCCCCCCCCTCTCTCTCCCCCGTCCTTTTGCTCTCTCTCTCTCTCCCCCGTCCTTTCGCTCTCTCGCTCTCTCCCCCCTCTCTCCCCCGTCCTTTCGCCCTCTCTCTCTCTCTCTCTCTCTCTCCCCTCCGCACTTTCTCTCTCTCCATTCCTCTCCTCTTATCATATCAGGCTGAACCGCTTCAACAAGATCTATGTCAAGAGGTGGCTGATAGCTGGTGAGAACTTCATGGAACCCGAGTTGATAGCCTTCTACCGCAAGATGGAGCTGAAGCAGGCTATCATGCTGGTGGAGAGTGGGCAGCTGCCCTCTGCCCTCCCTTCCATGGTCTCCATGGAGTAAATACTGTTTCTGTTTAACGTTGCTTTTTTCTTGTTTTCTTTTTTTGTTTGTTTAAGAAGAAGAATATGTTTAATTTTGTTCCTCTGCAACCCGTCCTTAGTACTTATCATCCATGCAGTTAAGGGCCCATTACTGTCCACTTCCTCTCCACCAGAGTCCTGCTTGACAATGCATGACAATGACCAGGAGTTGGCAAGACGGTGTAAACCGATCTGGGACCAGGTTAACAGTAGTCTGAGTTTCTGACTTAAACTGGGACCAGGTTAACAGTAGTCTGAGTTCCTGACTTAAACTGGGACCAGGTTAACAGTGGTCTGAGTTCCTGACTTAAACTGGGACCAGGTTAACAGTAGTCTGAGTTCCTGACTTAAACTGGGACCAGGTTAACAGTGGTCTGTCAGAGTTCCTGACTTGGGTGTGAAGGCATTTGGGTCGTTCCTTTCTGATCTGTGTCTTCCCAAGAACATCCAGCCCAGAGCGACTCCACGGCTTTCTAAGAAACGTGAGGAAGAGATCAGAAGGATCCTGAGGTCCAATCTACAGAACAACAAGCAAAGAGTGAGTTGGACACTTTAAATTACAAGACTGAGTTGAAGTTGAATATCTGAAAGAAATACCACTCAGATGTGCTCCTTCTCTTATAGCAGATACACCCTGTTCCCTGTCTCCTCAGATGTGCTCCTTCTCCTACAGCAGACACACTCTGTTCGACGCCGATAAGGAGGACAACGTGAGTCAGGTGCATCTGAGGAAGATGGAGAGGAGGGTCAGTATGATGGAGGGGAGGGCCAGTGGGATGGAATGGTCCCCAGTCTAGTGTTCTTTCTTGGCTATGTCTCCAACACTGTAGAGATTTTACCTCGTTGCAATAATGAAGCCTATTTTTGATGTTGTAACATTATTGTCTCTGCAGATGAGCCACTACCTTACTGTTCCAGCCAACTGGGAGTCACCTAGGCCTGGAGTCTGGAGATTCCGGTTTGAATCAGGTGAGTCAGTCTTAACACAGGGTTTCCTGAACTCGGTCCTAGCCCTAGCACTACACAGCTGACTCAAATAACCAACTCATCATCAAGCTTTGATTATTTGAATCAGCTGTGATGTGTTAGGGAAAAACATTTTTAAATGTGCACGCAAGGTGGGGGTGGCGGCGCAGGACTGAGTTTGGGAAATCCTGGTTTAACCCCTGGGTCGTATTCATTAGGGAAAACTGTAGCACAACGTGAAATGAAAACTACAGTTTCTTAGTGGACAAGTTCAGATAGTACATCCCTGTTTTCATCCGTTTGCCTTGTTGCTTCTGTCCGTCACTCTAAAGCTGAAACCATTATAATGTTTTAAAAAAACGTGTCAATCGATATCCCCATTATGTTGTGTTATTGAAAACAAATGGCAATATGTATTAGCAAGAGTATGGTCAGAGTCTTGTAGTATCTTATTGATGTATAATACTCTACTCATTTATTTTAGACAACCAGGTTTTCAGTGCCGACAGTGTCCCTACCGTCCATTTTGAGCAGCCTTCGACTCCAAGAACACCTGACACGGTCAGCCTAGAAGAGGAGGTATCCAAGGTAACCTGATGGCGGATGGCGGAGGACCCAGGGGTTCTGTATCAGACAGCAGCAGGGAGAGAATAGCACGCTGTATGAGCGACCCCGGTCCCAATAAGGTTGAGAATGATCCTTTCATGTCCTGATAAAGCACATATTTTGAACTAAAGTACATGAAGTTTGCCTGTGTATCAGTCTGTTTGTGCCAACGTTCAAATCAAATGTAGTCGTGTGTGGTATGATACAGAGTACAAGGAGTGGTATGTTGGCACAAAACAGGTCTGGATTTCAGGCTAACATCCAGTGGGGAGGATAATGGGATTTGAAGCTCCTTCTCTTCTGGCATTCCTTTGTATGAGATGAAGACATCTTCAAGTCAGTGTGTCATGGTATGGAAGGATATTAGTTTCTCATTTATCCACGTTCCATTATTGTATTTTTCATGTTCTTTGGTGTTTCCTCTTGTGATGTGAGATAATGTTAATGATTTGCCAATGGATCACATACCATTTTTTTTTGTCACGAAAGCAAGTGTCAAGATTTGTTTGCTTTTTAAGATTTGTTTTAGTGATGTAATATCATTCAACTTCCTACTGACTGCCTCACGGGGTAGACGGCCAACTACTGACTGCCTCACGGGGTAGGCATCCAACTACTGACTGCCTCACGGGGTAGACGGCCAACTACTGACTGCCTCACGGGGTAGGCGTCCAACTACTGACTGCCTCACGGGGTAGGCGTCCAACTACTGACTGCCTCACGGGGTAGACGGCCAACTACTGACTGCCTCACGGGGTAGATGGCCAACTACTGACTGCCTCACGGGGTAGATGGCCAACTACTAAAAGTACAACCCTTTGCAGCAAGAAAACACTACGGTAACTACAAAATACCAATTAGTGGAAAAATATCAGAATTGGGCTGCCTGTGTAAACGTAGACTAAATGCTCATGCCGTTTCCAGTATTTATCTGGACAAAAGCCTTTTCATAGGAAGAAAATATCAAAATAGAGCCCATATCAGGCCTTGTCTCCACTGTATTTTGGGGGGGGTGGGGTACACCTAAGATACCTGTCAAAGAATATTTTGTTTTGTATTAAAAAAAGGTCTACAAGTGTGCCAAGTTTTTAATATTTTTTTAACAAGAAAGACGATGTATTTGAAATGAAAATGGTTGAACTGTTTGCTGTTGGTAGTGAGAAGAAAAAAAGCTTTACAGATTACATGCATCAGAAATGAAGATGACTATGTGAGTTCACCAATAAAGTGTTTATAAATGTTTTGTTGGACATTTCAACAATGGAATTTGATGTGAAATAATTCAGATGTACTACCATCAGGGGTCAGTGTGTAACAGGAGGGGGGGGGGGACAAGATGGGGGATGAGTGAGAGATGATCAAAATCCAGGAAGAGCTGTTAAATTCTACAACCATCTAAAAGGAAACAATTCCCCAAATGTTCCATTACAAAGCCATCATCTACAGAGAGATGAACCTGGAGAAGAGTCCCCTATGCAAGCTGGTCCTGGGGCTCTGTTCACAAACACAATTTTTATTTAACTAGGCAAGTCAGTTAAGAACAAATTCTTATTTACAATGACAGCCTAGGAACAGTCAGTTCTGCCCCTGCCTTGTTCAGGGGCAGAAAGACAGATTTTTTTCCCTTGTCAGCTCGGGGATTCAATCTAGCAACCTTCCAGTTACTGGGCCAATGCTCTAACCACGAGGCTACCTGCCACCCTTACCTGCATACTCTTGCTATCTGCATACTCTTGCTGTCTGCTACCTGCCCCACAAACAGAGCGCCAAGACAGCAACACAATTAGACCCAATCAAATCATGAAAAAACTCAAATATTATTACTTGACACATTGGAAAGAATTAATGAAAAAACAGAGCAAACTAGAATGCTATTTGGCCATAAACAGAGAGTACACAGTGGCAGAACACCTGAACACTGTGACTGACCCAAACTTAAGGAAAGCTTTTACTATGTACGGACTCAGTGAGCATAGCCTTGCTATTGAGAAAGGCCGCCGTAGATAGACCTGGCTCTCAAGAGAGGACAGGCTATGTGCACACTGCCCACAAAATGAGGTGGAAACTGAGCTGCATTTCCTAACCTCCTGTCCAATGTATGACCATATCAGAGACACATATTTCCCTCAGATTACACAGACCCACAAATAATTTGAAAACAAACTATTTTGATACACTTTTTTGATAAACTCCCGTATCTACTGGGTAAAATACCACAGTGTTCCATCACAGCAGCAAGATTTGTGACCTGTTACCACAAGAAAAGGGCAACCAGTGAAGAACAAACACCATTGTAAACACAACCCATATTTATGTTTATTTGACCTTTAGTACTTTTGTAACTATTTGCACATCATACAGCACTATATACATGATGAAATTTGAAATGTATTTATTATTTTGGAACTTTTGTGAGTGTAATGTTTACTGTAAATGTTTGTTTATTTCACTTTAGTTTATTATCTACTTTCCCATGACAATAAAGCCCTTCACTTGAGAGGAGTGGGTGGAGAGGGGGGGGGGGGGGGGGGGGGGGGGGGGGGGGGGGGGGGGGGGCGAGTGCACGCTTCTACTGTTCCGTGTTGAAGAATTCTGACATCTGATTATGAGTGGCTTCACGGTTCGTTCATCCATAAAATCACCTTCGCCGTGACGCAAGCGGAACTGGGTGCTGTCTTGTCATACATTTTCACTTTAATGATTTTCTTCATTATTTTGTAGCGTTCAAGAGCTAAAATGTAAGGAGAGAACAATTCACCTGTTATCAACAATGTTGCTTTGTGTTGGCAAACTGAGACAAGATTATTTTCACAGGTAAAACTTCAGTCGTGGGTTTTCGTTTACCTCAGAAACGTATATTCTTACTATTTCTCTGAGGTTTAGGTTTTGGATCCTTGTTCTTTTTCCTTCAAGCAACTTGTTTGAACCGTCTTTTTCAAAACAATCCGGTCCTTCGGACAGCTCTACAATTATCTGTGAATAGACACCATATGGGCTCATTGGAGCCCCTACATTGGATATTGCTGTGTTACGTTCACAACCAAATGTGAAACATGATAACATAAACGAAAGGAGTCAAATATGTATTTTCCGTTGAAATTTAACCATCTGGTGATACCGACAAGGTGTATACAGGGCGCGTGGTCATATCCAATAGCACAGCGCTCACCTGTGAAGTTGGGGAACTGTATGGTGAAACCGACAAAAATGTTGCCAATTATGTAAACCTAGTGAACCTGAATCTCAGCAGTGTCCGGAGAAAGTCTACCTCGTTGAGATTCGGGTTCACTAGGTTTACATAATTGGCAACATTTTGTTGGTTTCACCATACAGTTCCTCAACTTCACAGGTGAGCGCTGTGCTATTGGATATGACCACGCGCCCTTGTCGGTATCACCAGACAGCCCTGTCTGCATTTCCATATGGTATCCTAATAACACGTGTGTGGAGGAGGCAGGAGGGCTAATGTATGGAAAAAAAATTTAAACTTATTTTTTATTTAACTAGGCAAGTCAGTTAAGAGCAAATTCTTACTTACAATGACTGCCTACCCCAGACAAACCCTAACCCGGATGACACTGGGCCAATTATGCACCGCCCTATGGGACCCGCAATCACGGCTGTTGTCATACAGCCTGGAATTGAACCAGGGTCTGTAGTGACACCTTTAGCACTGAGCTGCAGTGCCTTAGACCGCTGTGCCACTCAGGAGCCCAAATAATGGCCTGTCTGAGGAATGTCTTTCAGCAAATAACTGTTAATGTCATCAACATGCTTCTTGTTATATGCCTAATGGAGAATTCACACGTTTCAATGAATTAGAATTTAATGTGAATTTGATACCAAATAGCGTACATTCTAACACAGCCCTAGACTTAACACTTTAAGGTGTCTCCTCACTGTTGCCCATGAGGGAATGCAGTTTGCTGCTTTTAAAAGCCAGACCAATTCACCAGCAGGCAGCAATCCCGCCAGGGTAATTCTGCTATATCAGCAGGCTGCATTACCTCCAGGGTAATTCTGCTATATCAGCAGGCTGCATTACCTCCAGGGTAATTCTGCTATATCAGCAGGCTGCATTACCTCCAGGGTAATTCTGCTATATCAGCAGGCTGCATTACCTCCAGGGTAATTCTGCTATATCAGCAGGCTGCATTACCTCCAGGGTAATTCTGCTATATCAGCAGGCTGCATTACCTCCAGGGTAATTCTTCTATATCAGCAGGCTGCATTACCTCCAGGTCAGTACTGCTGTATCAGCAGGCTGCATTACCTCCAGGTCAGTACTGCTGTATCAGCAGGCTGCATTACCTCCAGGTCAGTACTGCTGTATTAACAGGCTGCATTACCTCCAGGTCAGTACTGCTGTATTAACAGGCTGCATTACCTCCAGGTCAGTACTGCTGTATTAACAGGCTGCATTACCTCCAGGTCAGTACTGCTGTATTAACAGGCTGCATTACCTCCAGGTCAGTACTGCTATATCAGCAGGCTGCATTACCTCCAGGGTAATTCTGCTATATCAGCAGGCTGCATTACCTCCAGGGTAATTCTGCTATATCAGCAGGCTGCATTACCTCCAGGGTAATTCTGCTATATCAGCAGGCTGCATTACCTCCAGGGTAATTCTGCTGTATTAACAGGCTGCATTACCTCCAGAGCAGTACTGCTGTATTAAGAGGCTGCATTACCTCCAGGTCAGTACTGCTGTATTAACAGGCTGCATTACCTCCAGGTCAGTACTGCTGCATCAGCAGGCTGCATTACCTCCAGGTCAGTACTGCTGTATTAGCAGGCTGCATTACCTCCAGGTCAGTACTGCTGTATTAACAGGCTGCATTACCTCCAGGTCAGTACTGCTGTATTAACAGGCTGCATTACCTCCAGGTCAGTACTGCTGTATTAACAGGCTGCATTACCTCCAGGTCAGTACTGCTGTATTAACAGGCTGCATTACCTCCAGGTCAGTACTGCTATATCAGCAGGCTGCATTACCTCCAGGTCAGTTCTGCTGTATTAACAGGCTGCATTACCTCCAGGTCAGTACTGCTGTATGAGCAGGCTGCATTACCTCCAGGTCAGTACTGCTGTATTAACAGGCTGCATTACCTCCAGGTCAGTTCTGCTATATCATCAGGCTGCATTACCTCCAGGTCAGTACTGCTGTATTAACAGGCTGCATTACCTCCAGGTCAGTACTGCTAAATCAGCAGGCTGCATTACCTCCAGGTCAGTTCTGCTGTATCAACAGGCTGCATTACCTCCAGGTCAGTTCTGCTGTATCAACAGGCTGCATTACCTCCAGGTCAGTACTGCTATATTAACAGGCTGCATTACCTCCAGGTCAGTACTGCTGTATTAACAGGCTGCATTACCTCCAGGTCAGTACTGCTGTATTAACAGGCTGCATTACCTCCAGGTCAGTACTGCTGTATAAACAGGCTGCATTACCTCCAGGTCAGTACTGCTGTATTAACAGGCTGCATTGCCTCCAGGTCAGTACTGCTGTATCAGCAGGCTGCATTACCTCCAGGTCAGTTCTGCTGTATTAACAGGCTGCATTACCTCCAGGTCAGTACTGCTGTATGAGCAGGCTGCATTACCTCCAGGTCAGTACTGCTGTATTAACAGGCTGCATTACCTCCAGGTCAGTTCTGCTATATCATCAGGCTGCATTACCTCCAGGTCAGTACTGCTGTATTAACAGGCTGCATTACCTCCAGGTCAGTACTGCTAAATCAGCAGGCTGCATTACCTCCAGGTCAGTTCTGCTGTATCAACAGGCTGCATTACCTCCAGGTCAGTACTGCTGTATCAACAGGCTGCATTACCTCCAGGTCAGTACTGCTGCATCAACAGGCTGCATTACCTCCAGGTCAGTACTGCTGTATCAGCTGGCTCGACAGGTTCTCAAACCTCGGGTGGCTCGTCAGGCTTCCATGCCTCAGCTGGCTCGACAGGTTCTCAAGCCTTGGTGGGCTTGTCAGGCTTCCATTGCCGACGCTACCGGGGATGCCTCAGCTAGCTCGTCAGGCTCCCATGCCTCAGCTGGCTCGTCAGGCTCCCATGCCTCAGCTGGCTCGACAGGTTCTCAAGCCTTGGTGGGCTCATCAGGCTTCCATTCTTCTGCCGGCTCGTCGGGCTCCAGCGCCTCTGCCAGCTGAAGGGGTCAAATTGGGGTCATGATAGGGGCTGCACCAAATGTTTGATGTATCATAATAATTGATTATGCTTATGTTGTATTAATAGAAGGGGAGGGGCTATAGGACCCCTCCTCCTCTACATTTATAGGGTCCTAGACTACAGATGAACAAAATATATATTCATAAGGTTTTAGAATTGGTTCCACAGTCTTTTCTAAGTCTCTTTCTTATAAAGAAATGGTCTGAGAAATGTGTGAATTATTGCATGGGGTCTGTGAGAAAGCACTTCAGATTAACATAGAGCCCTGCAGGGGAGTAGAAGAGATGATAGGCTAGTCAGACATACCTCTATAAATCAACTTGGGGGAGTGGACATTTACTGCTGAGGCCTAAGAAAACACTGGAACTATTGTATCTCTTGCAAGTTTGTATAGCTGTGTATGCATGGGCTTGGTCTGAGGAGTAGCAGGTAATGATGTATGCAGTGACATCACAGGATGTTGACTACAAGCATGATAAAAGCAACTTTTCCTTTGGGGCAGAACTCATGAGAGACATCAGTTGTATGTGTGATGTTTGATCTTTGACTTCTGTCTACAGCTGTATTTTGATTAAAATTGTTATGATTTATAAGTGCACATTTTGAGTGTTCCTCATTTGTTAAGTAAATAAAACAGAGCACAGAAAAACAGAACCAACACAGCTCTACAGGTTCCCACTCCTCAGCCGTCTCTACAGGTTCCCACTCCTCAGCCGGCTCTACAGGTTCCCACTCCTCAGCCGTCTCTACAGGTTCCCACTCCTCAGCCATCTCTACAGGTTCCCACTCCTCAGCCGGCTCTACAGGTTCCCACTCCTCAGCCGTCTCTACAGGTTCCCACTCCTCAGCCGGCTCTACAGGTTCCCACTCCTCAGCCGGCTCTACAGGTTCCCACTCCTCAGCCGTCTCTACAGGTTCCCACTCCTCAGCCGTCTCTACAGGTTCCCACTCCTCAGCCGGCTCGACAGGTTCCCACTCCTCAGCCGGCTTGACAGGTTCCCACTCCTCAGCCGGCTCTACAGGTTCCCACTCCTCAGCCGGCTCTACAGGTTCCCACTCCTCAGCCGGCTCTACAGGTTCCCACTCCTCAGCCGGCTCGACAGGTTCCAATAAAATCAATCAATAAAAGAGAACCGCCAATTACATCTTTGATTGTAATTGATGTAGATAACCTAGAATGCATCGGTTACGGAACACTACAAACACAGGAAATGATATACATTGATTGAGTTCTGGAATTTGTCAGAGACCAATGCATTCTAGGAACAGGACAGTCACAACTGTCCTATGTGATTACAGCCTCTGTCGCAGAATGAATGAATGTCACAGCACATTGGTTATTTATTAGTTAAAGTGTGAAGTGTTTTTACTTTACTATGGGGTCCACAAAGAAGATGTATTAAATATGAATCACCATTATTTCATGTTTTTTTTTATTTGGCTTTTCAGTATTTTACAGGCAAATGGAAAAATCAAACAACCAACTCTCTACCCCCCCCCCACCACCACCACCACAACCCTCAATCCCATGCTCTAACAGATAGATAAGTGAGGATTTGTACAGTCAGCCACTTGCATGAATACAGAAATTAGTTATATGAAAAGCACAAACATTAAAATTCCCTTACACATGATCAGTGCATGGGCAGAGTATGGTGTGCATGGGGAAAGTCTGATTGGCTGAAGCCACGAGCTGGAGGTGATTTTATCACTCATGTGAGGGGGAGCTAAACTACTTGTTGCCAGCCAGACATAAACAACAACAACAAACAGGCTGGAAATGAGTCCCACAATGCCCTCTGCAGGGGGATTCTGTAACAAAGCCAATGGCATAAAAAAGGTGTAAGGCTTAGCTTTGGTTTGGTGTTGTAGGTAACCCTTCATTCCAGGTCCTGTGGTGACGCTTTCTTGGGGATGGTGTCATACAAGGATGGGCAAGCATCTCTCTGAAGACTTGTGTAGTCGTCATCCTGTATGTCATTATATTCATCAGGGTCTAGGTGCATATCATCAATGGTTTCATAGATACAGGCGCTGGTGGTCGTCTCACTCACAGCTGAGTTTGAGGAATCGTTATTGGCATAATAGATGGTTTGTGTGTCTGCTCTGACATCACAACCTTCTCTGGATCCACTTCCTCCTCTGACATCACAACCTCCTCTGACACCACTTCCTCCTCTGACATCACAACCTCCTCTGACACCACTTCCTCCTCTGACATTACAACCTCCTCTGACACCACTTCCTCCTCTGACATCACAACCTCCTCTGACACCACTTCCTCCTCTGACATTACAACCTCCTCTGACACCACTTCCTCCTCTGACATCACAACCTCCTCTGACACCACTTTCTTCTCTGACACCCCTTCCTCCTCTGACACCACTTTCTCCTCTGACACAACTACATGGTCTGACACCCCTTCCTCCTCTGACACCACTTCCTGCTGTGCGTCTCCTCTTCAGTGTACAGTAGATGAGAACTGAAGCTTTAGCAGCCAGGACAACCCCAACCACCCCCAGTACAGAAGCCAAAACAGACACTGGAAAAAACACACCTGTGTTGAGGTCCAAGGCAGTAGAGTTCTGAGCTCCCATCTTGTTCTCAGCCCTACAGTAGTACTGGGTCTTGTCTCCCAGACTGACATTGGGGATGATGTACTTGTCTCTTCCTGCTCCTGTCTGTAAGACGCTCACTTCAGTCCCATTCCTCATGTACCAAGTGTAAGACTTCACTGGTGGGTTGGCATCACTGCTGCAGGTCAGAGTCACTAGACTGCCCTCGTCTATTTCACCACTAATGGACACTGAAGTGTTCTTAGGGCCATATCTCACAACCAGTGTAGCAGCAAGGGATGGAAAATCCTCAAAGCCTCTTACAACACAGAAGTAACTGCCTGCATCCTTACTGCTGACGGCATCGAGAATCATGGTCTTGGACTTGCCAGTGGCAGAGGCGTTGTTCTTGTACAAAAGTAAGTCACTGAAGTTTGGACAGGAGGTCATGCAGGAGATAATGACGAGATCTCCTTCATTTGCAACAGGAGGAGTAACTTCTACTTGTAAGTTTGTGACAGACAGATTGACCCCAAATGGATCACTGTACTTTGGAACCCCTTGCGTTTCTAATGAGAATGTGTAATAACCAGAGTCACTCTCTCTCAGGTCTGTGATTCGCAGGGTGCAATCGTTCTCCTTCTTACCACGATACTCTATGCGATCATTGTCCAAGTATTTGACACCAGATTTTGACCAGATTGTGTCTGTGATGGTTTGATTACTGGGATATGTGTAATTGCAACGGAGTTCAATGTTAGTCCCGGCGAAGGCGCAGATGGTCTTGTGTTGGTGTGTCACATCCCAGCAGTTACCAAGGAGACAGAGTGCAGGGGAGTGGAGCTTCTCACTGTCTTTTACAGCACAGATGTAACTGCCTGCATCCTGACTGCTGACTGGGTCTAGGTACAGGTTGACATTCAGGGTCTTTGGGTTGGTAAGCTGTTGTCCGTTCTTGTACCAGATGTAGTTGGGGTTGAGATTGTCACTCAGAGTACAGGTGGTGCTACAGGTCAGTGTTACTTTCTGTCCGTTGTTCACAGTGGTTGCATACTTTGTCACCTTAAGAGCTGTGACAGTAACAGTGATTCCAGTTTTGATGAATTTCCATCCGGAGTTCTCTGACGGAACCATAACGCGATAGACAGCGGTGTCACTCTTTCTTAGATCTTTGACTTGGAGAGTTTTCGTGATAGAGAAGGAGGCGTTGTGTTTTATAAACCTTCCTGAAACATCAAACAGCCACTTAAAACGTCCGGAATACGCTTTGTCATCTGTTAAGTCCTCAGGAATGGTCTTGTCCTTCCATTTCTTCTTGTTGTCATTGTTAAACCAGAATAAATTGCTAATATCTGACAACAAATTGTCATCATCATTTGAGAAATTGCAGCTCATGTTCACTGACGATCCCTCTAAAACACAAACGTTCTTCTCATCGCAACTCATTGCATCTACAGCCAACAGACTGGATATAAAGAGGAGTAGTCCTGCAAACATGTCTCTTGCCAATGTGATGGGCATCAGTTAGAATGTGAAAGAAAGCTCACTGGCAGTGCAGTCGAACAAAGTGTTGAGAATGGGTCTTACTACCTAAAGGAGGACGAGCCTAAGTTCCTGATACAGATCTGAACTTTTGAAGTGTGTTTGTTTATCAAGATAAGCATCTTACAGGGTGGACATTGATTGAGGCCACAATGAGTTATGTTGCATGCACTTAGGCCCACATTAACATCCATGTATATGTACAGATGTGCATATGGGTAGCCTGTGCACATACCCAAGGACTTATAGAGAGTATAAGTAGATTCATAGAAGTATAAAGTACTATATGATGACTACATGGAGGAAATGACTAAATATGACCAACTTGAAGGCCTAGTTTACAGTCTGTTGACTATGGAATCACGTTGATCACGTTATTCTTTCTAGGGGGTTGAGGCAAATATGTTCAGGTCTTATACAAACATATGTGAAGCTATAACGGTTTTTATTCAAAAAGCTATATTCAACTGCTCCTTTGCCAGAGAGTGACCCTAACAGAGCGGAAGACCTAATCTATAACATCTAACACGATGCTGCTGTTGTTAGTTCCTGTTGAGTAATTTCACAAGATGTGTTGTTCTCACAACTTTGATAAAGATCGAGCCATCTCACTTTTCTTTTAGTGTGTGTGTGCGTGCGCGTGTGCTTTTTTAATAAAAAAAATAACTTCTTTATATTCTATACATTTCCCTAGACTTCTTGGTTCTCACACAGAGGTCCAAAGCACTGCGTGATCAAGCGTCCTTAGAAGTGTGAACATCTTTTCCATAGCAGGAAGTCTACACATTTTGATGTCAGCATCTTCTTCAGTTGCTACTTTAACTTGCTAGTAAAGTCCTTTTTGAAATATGATTATAGTGAGCCAAGATCTGAAAGTGGTTGCATGGAATGAAGTTATACGACTGTAGGACCTGTGCAGAGCCTAGCGCAAATGCCTAGCGCTAATGCCTAGCGCTAATGCCTAGCGCTAATGCCTAGCGCAAATGCCTAGCGCTAATGCCTAGCGCTAATGCCTAGCGCTAATGCCTAGCAGTAATGCCTAGCAGTAATGCCTAGCAGTAATGCTAACGGCTCAAGGCACATATATTGCTCCACACTAGCGATCAGGGTTCAATCCCTGAGTGTAGGACGTTGACAGAAACAATTGTAATCACACAGCTCCCTCTCTCCTATGACTATTCTCCAGCAATATACATTTTAATCTAACCTAACATCCAACAGTCACTAAACTGGGCCTAACCTGAAAACCAACTTCATGTACTGTAGAATGGAAATCATTGTCCGGTTCTTGCAGTTAAAGATGGGATTATACTTTTGTTTTACAGGCTCTGGAGCAACACTGTTGACTTGCCACAGGGTTTTTTGGTATCGTCAATATCTACGGCCACATTTGGGCTCCCGGGTGGCGCAGCGGTCTAAGGCACTGCATCTCAATGCAAGAGACGTTGTTGTAGTTTCTGATTCGATTCCAGGCTGGCTGTGATTGGGAGTCTCATAGGGCGGCACACAATTGGCTTAGGGTTTGGTCGTCAGTAAGAGTTTGTTCTTAACAGACTTGCCTAGTTAAAGAATAAATGCTGAAGTGTGTGAAGGAAAATACATTTTTTCATGTGTGCTATTTTCTTAATTTTTCTGTGCTTTCCACTAGTGGCTCAGTTGGTAGAGCATGACACTTGCAACACCTGGGTTGTGGGTTCAATTCTCCATGGGGGACCAGTATGAATAAATATAAAAATGTATGCACTCACTATTATAAGTTGTTCTGGATAAGAGTGCCTGCTAATTGGCTTAAATGTAAAACATAACACTATTGTATAGAATGTGTCAGTGTTTGCTTCCTATTGTGTTCAGGAAGCAAACACTGTGTTTTGCTCTCTCCTCGTATGTTTTCATCTCCGAGGCCTTGAGAGACAAAAGCTCCCTTTCTGGGCCGAGTCACTTTGATTCAACTGCAGAAGATGGATGGTCACATTAGTCAGTGAGACATATCTCTGACTTGGAATTGACAATGTGTCTTCACTGGGAAAGCATTTTCTGTGAACCATCAGAAGCCAACAGTGAGTACCTATAACCATCTACTTCTTTTCATCTGTGAAGAAAATACTAAGTGACCAGAACTTCAGAACTCAGTTGTCTGAATGTCAATATTTATCTGTGAAATATCCAATGTGCATTAAAATATTCTGCTATGACAAGAAAATAGAAACATGTCTCGGTGAATGATTTTCTGCCCTTGACAGTTATTTGTGTTGTCAAATCATTTAAATGTCTCCGATGGATTTCAGCACTTCAGCACTCCCCCCCCCCCCCCCCCCCCCCCCAAAAAAAAAAATCTCTGGTGATAGTGACCAATATGTGTGCGTGAGAGGGACAAAGTGAGAGAGAAAGTGGGAGGGGAGAGTTCTGTCTCAATGAAGACACCTGTCACAACATATGGACTTACCATCCATTTGATTTGCCTCGAGGTCAAACTACTGCAGCAGCAAGTGGACTGGGGTGGACTGGGGACAGCAAGGAGTCATCAGCCCAGGTAGTCCTGAGGCATGGTCCAAGGGCTCAGGTCCTCTGAAAGAAGAGAGAAGAGAGAAAGAGAGAGTTAGAGGGAGCATACTCACAATACTGAAGGAGCCAACAGGTCCACTGAGCTAAACATGGGTATTCAATAGAACATGATGAAGATCCACAGTCAGGAGAACCATGAGGAGTTTCCTAGAAAGGCAGGAACCTTAGCTGTACCTGAGATGCTTGTCAAGATGCACAAGGGTCTCAAGCCAACCACAATCATTGAGCAGAAGGGTGACGACTACACTATCAAGAGTTGAGACTCCTCTCCTCTCCGCACTGTCACCAACTCATTCAGTATAGGAAAGGAGTCCGAAATCATGGATAGGGGGGGTTAGGGTATTGAACATGTCGTCTGTGTTTCTACCAAACTTTATGAATGATTTTAGAACTACAGACACATTAAAACTGAAGTGAATGTATTGTATGTGGCATGATCGACCATAGACCTAGGCATAACTCTGCATGATCGACCATAGACCTAGGCATGACTCTGCATGATCGACCATAGACCTAGGCATGACTCTGCATGATCGACCATAGACCTAGGCATGACTCTGCATGATCGACCATAGACCTAGGCATGACTCTGCATGATCGACCATAGACCTAGGCATGACTCTGCATGATCGACCATAGACCTAGGCATGTCTCTGCATGATCGACCATAGACCTAGGCATGACACTGCATGATCGACCATAGACCTAGGCATGTCTCTGCATGATCGACCATAGACCTAGGCATGACTCTGCATGATCGACCATAGACCTAGGCATGTCTCTGCATGATCGACCATAGATCTAGGCATGACTCTGCATGATCGACCATAGACCTAGGCATGACTCTGCATGATCGACCATAGACCTAGGCATGACTCTGCATGATCGACCATAGACCTAGGCATGACTCTGCATGATCGACCATAGACCTAGGCATGACACTGCATGATCGACCATAGACCTAGGCATGACTCTGCATGATCGACCATAGACCTAGGCATGACTCTACATGATCGACCATAGACCTAGGCATGACTCTGCATGATCGACCATAGACCTAGGCATGACTCTGCATGATCGACCATAGACCTAGACATGACTGCATGATCGACCATAGACCTAGGCATGTCTCTGCATGATCGACCATAGACCTAGGCATGACACTGCATGATCGACCATAGACCTAGGCATGACTCTGCATGATCGACCATAGACCTAGGCATGACTCTGCATGATCGACCATAGACCTAGGCATGACTCTGCATGATCGACCATAGACCTAGGCATGACACTGCATGATCGACCATAGACCTAGGCATGACTCTGCATGATCGACCATAGACCTAGGCATGACTCTACATGATCGACCATAGACCTAGGCATGACTCTGCATGATCGACCATAGACCTAGGAATGACTCTGCATGATCGACCATAGACCTAGGCATGACTCTGCATGATCGACCATAGACCTAGGCATGACTCTGCATGATCGACCATAGACCTAGGCATGACTCTGCATGATCGACCATAGACCTAGGTATGACTCTGCATGATCGACCATAGACCTAGGAATGACTCCGCATGTCTCACCTTGTTTAGCCAGGAGACACTAGAGAGCATTACAAAGCTTTGTTTATTTGCATTAATCAATCAGATGTATTGATAAAGTCCTTTTTACATCAGCCAAGTGCTATACAGAAACCCAGCCTAAAACCCCAAACAGCAAGCAATGCAGATGTAGAAGCATGCTGGCTAGGAAAAACTCCATAGAAAGGCAGGAACCTAGGCTGGAACTTAGGAAGAAACCTAGAGAGGAATCAGGCTCTGAGGGGTGGCCAGTCCTCTTCTGGCTGTGCCGGGTGGAGATTATAACAGTACATGGCCAAGATGTTCAAACGTTCATAGATGACCAGCAGGGTCAAATAATAAGTGGTTTTAGAGGGTGCAACAGGTCAGCAGCTCAGGAGTAAACGTCAGTTGGCTTTTCATAGCCGATCATTCAGAGTTAGAGACAGCAGGTGCGGTAGAGAGAAAGTCGAAAACAGCAGGTCCGGGACAAGGTAGCACGTCCGATGAACAGGTCAGGGTTCCATAGCCGCAGGCAGAACAGTTGAAACTGGAGCAGCAGCAGGTGGACTGGGGTGGACTGGGGACAGCAGGTGGACTGGGGACAGCAAGGAGTCATCAGCCCAGGTAGTCCTGAGGCATGGTCCAAGGGCTCAGGTCCTCTGAAAGAAGAGAGAAGAGAGAAAGAGAGAGTTAGAGGGAGCATACTTAAATTCACACAGGACACTGGATAAGACAGGACAAATACTCCAGATATAACAGACTGACCCTAGCCCCCGGCATAAACTATTGCAGCATAAATACTGGAGGCTGAGACAGGGGGGGTCGGGAGACACTGTGGCCCCGTCTGATGATACCCCCAGACAGGGCCAACCAGGAAGGATATAACCCCACCCACTTTGCCAAAGCACAGCCCCCACACCACTAGAGGGATATCTTCAAACCACCAACCTACTACCCTGAGACAAAGCCAAGTATAGCCTACGAAGATCTCTCCCACAGCACAAACCCGAAGGGGATGCCAACCCGGACAGGAAGATCAAGTCAGTAACTCAATCCACTCAAGTGACGCACCCCTCCTAGGGATGGCATGGAAGAGCACCAGTAAGCCCGTGACTCAGCCTCTGTAATAGGGTTCGAGGCAGAGAATCCCAGTGGAGAGAAGGGAACCGGCCAGGCAGAGACAGCAAGGGAGGTTCTTTGCTCCAGTGCCTTTCCATTCACCTTCACACTCCTGGGCCAGACTACACTCAATCATATGACCCACTGAAGAGATGAGTTTTCAATAAAGACTTAAATGTTGAGACCGAGTCTGCATCTCTCACATGGATAGGCAGACCATTCCATAAAAATGGAGCTCTATAGGTGAAAGCCCTGCCTCCAGCTGTTTGCTTAGAAATTCTAGGGACAATTAGGAGGCCTGCGTCTTGTGACCGTAGCGTACGTGTACGTATGTACGGCAGGACCAAATCAGAGAGATAGGTAGGAGCAAGCCCATGTAATGCTTTGTTGATTAGCAGTAAAACCTTAAATGCAGCCCTAGACTGCACAGGAAGCCAGTGTAGAGCACTGGAGTAATATGACCACATTTTTTGGTTCTAGTCAGGATTCTAGCAGCCGTGTTTAGCACTAACTGAAGTTTATTTAGTGCTTTACCCGGGTAGCCGAAAAGTAGAGCATTGCAGTAGTCTAACCTAGAAGTGACAAAAGCATGGATACATTTTTCTGCATCATTTTTTTACAGAAAGTTTCATATTTTTGCAATGTTACGTAGATGGAAAAAAGCTGTCCTTGAAACAGTCTTGATATGTTCGTCAAAAGAGAGATCAGGGTCCAGAGTAACACCGAGGTCCTTCACAGTTTTACTGGAGACAACTGTACAACCATCAAGATTAGTTGTCAGATCCAACAGAATATCTCTTTGTTTCTTGGGACCTAGAACAAGCATCTCTGTTTTGTCTTAGTTTAAAAGTAAAACATTTGCTGCCATCCACTTCCTTATGTCTGAAACACAGGCTTCCAGGGTTGGGCAATTTTGGTTTCCAATCTCTCCAAAAGAATGTGGTGATCGATTGTATCAAAAGCAGCACTAAGGTGTAGGAGCACGAGGACAGATGCAGATCCTTGGTCTGAATATTAAAGTCACCAAAAATTAGAATATTATCTGCCATGACTACAAGGTCCGATAGGGAATTCAGGGAACTCAGTGAGGAACGTTGTATATAACCCAGGAGGCCTGTAAACAGTAGCTATAAAAAGTTGAGTAGGCTGTATAGAGTTCATGATTAAAGCTCAAAAGATAAATGCAGTCTTTCTTTTTTTGTAAATTGACATTTGTTATTGTAAATGTTAGCAACACCTCTGCATTTGCAGAATGCGCGGGGGATATGGTCACTAGTGTATCCAGGAGGAGAGGCCTCAATTAACACAGTAAATTCATCAGGCTTAAGCCGTGTTTCAGTCAGGCCAATCACATCAAGATTATGATCAGTGATTAGTTAATTGACTATAACTGCCTTGGAAGTGAGGGATCTAGCATTAAGTAGCCCTATTTTGAGATGTGAGATATCACAATCTCTTTCAATAATGGCAGGAATGGAGGTGTTTATTCCAGTGAGATTGCTAGAGCGAACATCGCCATGTTTAGTTTTGCCCAACCTAGATCGAGGCACACACGGTCTCAATGGGGATAGCTGAGCTGACTACACTGACTGCTAGTGGCAGACCACTAAGATGGCAGGGGGGGGGGGGGGGGGGGGTCCTCTGCCCAAGTGGTGACCCATCATTCACAGCAGGTGGGGCATGTTATTTTGGCATTAATACATGTCACATATCAGTTTGCAAACAATGTAAGAAAAAAAAAACATTTAGTTAATAAATCTGCATACAAACATGGTCTCTTTTTTGCTTTCTTGAGTAAGGCAGCTCCAAAATACGTCACCGCAAAATCTACAGGGGTGGTTAGAAAATTCAAGCCCCTTGGGTGCTGCCATAGAATTAGAAGTGCCCATAGAATTAGAAGTGCCCATCCAGGAAGGCTCAAGGTCATTGGCCACAGATAAAATGACATCAAATCACCTTTATATCTACCGTTGATTTGATTGGACTGATCATGTCAACATCATACTTTCATCATACTTAGCTAGCAGTCATCATCATGAATCAAATTGCCAATCTACTGGCAAATCCTTTTCAATCCTTGTCATATTTTTTTACCTTTATTTAACTAGGCAAGTCAGTTAAGAACAAATTCTTATTTTCAATGACGACCTAGGAACAGTGTGTTAACTGCCTTGTTCAGGGGCAGAACGACAGATTTGTACCTTGTCAGCTCGGGGGATTCAAACTTGCAACCTTTCGGTTACTAGCCCAATGCTCTAACTACTAGGCTACCCTGCCGCCCCAATATGAAGAGAAATTATAGATAAAATGTATTGATGCTCATCGGCCATTGGACATAAAGATTACACAAGTTGGAAATCGCAAATTCAACAATGAGTGGTTTGGAAGGGATCAGTGGCTAACTGTAAGCAGTGCAAAGCAATCACTAGCCTGCTATTCACTGAAGTGGGTGTGTGGTCCAAATCTAAGGTTTAAGGGTCTCTTTTCCAAGCTTAAAAGGATAAACATTCAACTTTGGCCATGCTGTCAATCCAGCATGACTTCTGCCGAGTTGACAACAACTAGAAACTCGGGAATCTCAGACTTCAGTGAGTTCAAGACAACTGAGAACTCTGGGAAAACACGTTTTGAACGGTCATCCAACTCAGAATTCCAAGTCGGCCTCTTTCTAGAGCTCCGACTTGAAAGTAATGCTAAGTGTAAGTTGTGTAGTAAGCTGTTAGTAGTTCATGTGCCTCACCCTAATAATTTGGTCCCATTCCTCCTCATAACTTAGCCTACTGTTCTGACTTGATGGTGCACATGTAGCCTATAGTCTGTTCTAGAGAAATGTACAACATCGAATATTGTAAGAGCTTTCATTGTATGCTTATGTCCCCTTATTTATCCCATGGCTCTGACTTGGCATACAGGGAGAATACTGTAAGAACGGCCCATGTTCTGAATTCTGACGCTGTACATTTCAAAAGTGCTGAAAAAATAGTTACATTGACTACATCCGTCCTAGCTCGCTCATTAATGTCTTAATATAAATTACGGATTGCCTCTTATCCGCTTGTCATCCCCTTATGCCATAGTTTGTACAGCTTCATTGTCAGTAGAAACCACATTTCTTTAAGCAAGTCAGCCATATCAGCTATGTTTTTTAGAAGGCAGTAAATGAGACTGAATTGAGCCTTTTCGCTGTCAGACAAGGCTCAGCTGATAGCCAGGTGTCGCAGTGGTAAGGTGTTGGGACAGCTTTATGTAGGGCTTAACAGTTTGTGGGCACCGTTTGTCACCGTTATAGTGCAATTCATGTATTGTTTAGTGTAGTTTAGTGTAATGTTTGCCACTGCTCAGCCCACATCTCTGGTTGGGTGTCCACAGGCAGGCTGATGTGGTGGCAGACTTCCAGAGCCTAATCCTCTGGGATACTTTACTTGATGGACTAATTTGATCCATGATGAGAGCTTTTGATCAATCGATAGTAATAAAGGAAGATAATTTATTTTAACCTAAATATACAGTGCATTTGGAAAGTATTCAGACCCCTTGACTTTTTCCACATTTTCTTATGCTACAGCCTTATTCTAAAGTTGATTTTTTTATTTTTATTCATCATCAATCTACACACAATACACAATACCCAATAATAACACAATGAAAACAAGTTTTTGGCAATTTTTGCAAATGTATTAAAAATAAAAGAACCGATACCTTATTTACATAAAAATTCAGACCCTTTGGTATGAGACTCGAAATTGAGGTGCATCCTGTTTCCATTTATCATCCTTGAGATGATTCTATAACTTGATTGGAGTCCACTTTTGGTAAATTCAATTGATTGGACATGATTTGGAAAGACACACACCTGTCTATATAAGGTCCCACGGTTGACAGTGCATGTCAGAGCAAATATCATTAAATTTTCTGTAGAGCTCTGAGACAGGGTTGAGTCGAGGCACAGATCTGGGGATGGGTACCAAAACATTTCTGCAGTATTGAAGGTTCCCAAGAATACAGTGGCCTCCATCCTTTTTAAATGGAAGGAGTTTGGAACCAACAACACTCTTCCTAGAGCTGGCCACCTGGACAAACTGAGCAATTGGAGGAGGAGGGCCTTGGTCAGGCTGGTGACCATGAACCTGATGGTCACTCTGTTAGAGATCCATAGTTACTCTGTTTTGATGAGAGAACGTTCCAGAAGGACAACCATCTCTGCAGCACTCCACCAATCAGGCCTTTCTGGTAGAATGGCCAGACAGAAGCCACTAATAAGTAAAAGGCACATAACAGCTTGGGGTTTGCCAAAAGCCACATAAATGACTCTCAGATGATGAGAAACAAGATTCTCTGGTTTGATAAAACCAAGATTGAACTCTTTGGCCTGAATGCCAAGCGTCACGTCTGGAGGAAACCAGGCACCATCCCTACGGTGAAGCATGGTGGTGGAAGCGTCATGCTGTGAGGATGTTTTTCACCGGCAGGGACTGGGAGACAGGATTGAGGGAAAGATGGACGGAGCAAAGTACAGAGAGATCCTTGATGAAAACTTGCTCCAGTGCTCAGGCCAACACATTTTTTATTTTTTATTATGCAAGCATGGAGTTTTTTATTTAACTAGGCAAGTCGGTTAAGAACACATTTATATTTACAATAAGCACCTACCGGGGAACAGTGTTTGTTCGGGGGCAGAAAAATACTTTTTCATCTTCTCAGCTCTGGGATTTGATCCAGCAACCTTTCGGTTACTGGCCCAACGCCTCAAAATGCAGGCATTAATGATGAATGAATTCTATAATTGTATTATTATTTTACCTAAAAAAAAAATCATAATTACAGGCAGTTTACAGGTAGCATACCTAGTTGGGACTGGCAACAAAACCCACCGAGATTATTTTATGTTACTCTTTAACAAAACCACCTACTCAGTACCTACAGTAGGGATATTGCTGCTTCCTCAGCACGCTGTGATAACGGCACCTAATGTGTTTATCTATGTGTTCATGCAGGGCTCATCTGACTCCCTGGTCATACACAATTTAAAAAAGAAACAGCAGATGTTGCTGATTTTGTTTGCGCTTTCACTTGCTTACAATTGCGCGAAGTAGAACACGCGCCTGCGCATTCCTTCTTCCACGTAGCTGCGCCACAATCTCTGTCTGCGCATAAAGCCAAAACATAGCAGAAATATTTGCTGTAAAGCTGCGTTCTTGCTGAATATTTTGAACATGGCCAGATATTTGAGACCTCCAAATACATCGCTTTTCATCAGAAACATTTCCGATGAATCCAGGTGAGTACACATTTGGAACAAACCCCCCTAGTCGAGTCAACTAAATACTTCGACGCCCCGAGCTAGCTAACATTAGCCCAATGCTAGTCGGCTAGCCACGCGCTTCGGCCTGACTTGACCTTATCGGGGTAGCTAGACCAGAGGTGGCTAGACTGAAATCCTAGTCCATAAAAATCAAAAGAAAGCTACTATCATTGGATCAGATTGAAACATACGTTTGTATCTATATCAATCTGGCAATAATTCGAAGTAGTTAGTTGTCCTGCCTAATGAGCTAACGTCGTTAGCTTGCTGTAGCTTCCGGTGCACACTTCGGTGGGAAAATAAACTCCGCTTTTGCTTTATGGAATTCTAATATAAATGGCTTAAACATATGACTGTTAGAATGACATATTACCCATATCTAGTTAACAGCCAGGTATTTTATTTGCAAGAACAACACTACATACACAGGCCTACACATAGTAACACAGTAGTCCAAAGGCAGGCAGATGGCGATACTGAGGTTTAACCTTACTGTCCAAAGGGGAATGCAACGTTATGCAGCCAACTAACTATACACTCATCTCCCCCGTGGACCGGTTTATACTTTAAACATTCTCAATTCAGGCAAAAAAAAGTCGTCGATAATCGTTTTAATGTCGACAAGGCTATAAATATATAACCTACTTTAATTAATGAAACGCCATTTTCCACTACCATGCTACTGTGGCTAATGCTAGTCCCGGATGTTGCGTATCGCGTTCTACCAATCATGTTGCAGCAGTCTGTTTTTCCACAGCTGGTAAGATGGTTTCAAAATAAGTTGTTCCCAGAAATCCTTTAATATAATGTACCATATCACCCAGTCATCTGTCATCACACTATCACAATTTCCTCACCAAGACCAGTATACTGTCTCCTCGAATAATGCACAGTCCAGTTTATTGTCTGTTTACATATTTAAATTATTTATTTGATAAACAAATATAGTGTGTCAATCTTAACTGATTTATGTATCAGGAAATGTAATGCGGCACTTCAATCAATCACATTTATTTTGTAAAGCCCTTTTTACATCAGGAATTGTCAGTGTTTTACAGATATCCAGCCTAAAACCCATAATGAATACAGGGTGCGGACACTTCAAGACTGTAAGGACAGGTGGTCTTTAATGTTTTAGGCAGTCAAGGGATGTGGTGGTAAGAGGCATGGTAGTCAGAGATCAGTCCAGGGCAAGCCAGCTAGCCTGCAGCATGGGATGGGCAGGTCAACCAGGTGGATTGGTGACATGCAGAGCCGGGAATCCTCAGGCCAGGGTTTCCTCAGGCATAGTGAGAGAGAAATGGGGTTATTAGTGGCAGCATTCGGATCCATTAAAAAAAAAAAATGTATAATTTATTTACTATTAATTACACTTTTCAGATTGCACAAGTTTATGAACATATCACTTAATAGACCTGTAAACAAAATAATCATTACATTAATTAATGTGGGTTAAAAATCAATGTATTCTACTTTAAATCTAATTTAAACCTGATCATTTCACATCGTAAATGTTTCATCTTATTAAAACTGAATATCGTTCTGTAAATTAGTTCATGCTAACAAATCCAATACATGCCATTGAAACTATCAGAACGGGGGGAGAGACTGCTGCAAGTCTATTGCCGCACTGGTGTGTCAATTTCAGTAACATAATAAAAAGCAATCCATCAATATCCGTCAGTTTAAGTTAGAGATGGTTTTTTTTGTTGCATGAACTGCATATCAATAGGCGGCCTTCCGCATCTGCGGTGGTAGATAACCGAGCTACAGTGACGTTTGTCAGACCATGAGACATCCCGAAAATCGGTCTTCTCACGAAGACGTCTGCACGGTTTGGCTCTGCGGCCCCCACAATTGTCACAGGTCGGAAGTCTGTGCAATCCGTGTCAACTTCTGTTGGTAACGTTTGGGCTACTAACTGTGACCCCACCGTGGAAAAGGGAGATTCTCACGAACATGTCTCCGTTTTGCTCTACGACTCCCACAAATGTCACGGGACTCGTGACTATTATTTCTACATTGTAGAATAATAGTGAAGACATCAAAATTATGAAAATACACACATGGAATCATGTAGTAACCAAAACAGTGTTAAATCAAAATATATTTTAGATGTGAGATTCTTCAAAGTAGCCACCCTTTGCCTTGATGATACACACTCTTGACATTCTTTCAAACAGCTTCATGAGGTAGTCAGTCACCTGGAATGCATTTCAATTAACATGAGTGCCTTGTTAAAAGTTAATTTGTGGAATTTCTTATCTTAATGTGTTTTAGCCAATCAGTTGTCAAGGTAGGGGTGGTATACAGAAGATGGCAAGAACAGCTTTAACAAGCAAAGAGATAAGACAATCCAATTCTTAAGACATGAAGGTCAGTCAGTCCGGAAAATGTCAAGAACTTTGAAAGGTTCTTCAAGTGCAGTCGCAAAAACCATCAAGCGCTATGATGAAACTGGCTCTCATGAGGACCGCCACAGGAAAGGAAGACCCAAAGTTACTTCTGCTACAGGAAATAAGTTCATTAGAGTTACCAGCCTCAGAAATTGCAGCCCAAATAAATGCTTCACAGAGTTCAACTAACAGGCACATCTCAACATCAACAGTTCAGAGGAGATTGTGTGAATCAGGCCTTCATGGTTGAATTGCTGCAAAGAAACCACTACTAAAGGACACCAATAAGAAGAGACTTGCTTGAGCCAAGAAACGCAGGCAATGGACATTAGACCAGTGGAAATTGGTCCAAATGTGCGATTTTTGGTTCCAACCGCCGTGTCTTTTTCAGACCCAGAGTAGGTGAACAGATGATCTCCACATGTGTGGATCCCACTGTAAAGCATGGAGGAAGAGGAGGTGTGGGGGTGCTTTGCTGGTGACACTGTGTGTGATGTATTTAGAATTCAAGGCACACTTAACCAGCATGGCTACCAAAGCATTCTGCGGCGATATCCCATCTGGTTTGCGCTTAGAGGGACTATAATTTGTTTTTCAACTGTACAATGATCTAACACACCTCCAGGCTGTGTAAGGGCTATTCAACCAAGTAGGAGAGTGATGGAGTGCTGCGTCAGATGACCTGGCCTCCACAATCGCCTGACCTCAACCCAATTGAGTTGGACTGCAGAGTGAAGGAAAATCAGCCTACAGGGGCTCAGCATATGCGGGAACTCCTTCAAGACTGTTGGAAAAGTTTTCCGGGTGAAGCTGGTTGATAAAGCCAAGAGTGCAAAGCTGTCATCAAGGCACAGGGTGGCTACTTTGAAGAATATAAAATATATTGTTATTCAACACTTTTTGTTGGTTACTACATGATTCCATATGTGTATTTTCATAATTTTGATGTCTTCACTATTATTCTACAATGTAGAAAATAGTACAAAATAAAGAAATACCCTAGAATGAGTAGGTGTGTCCAAACTTTTGACTGGTACTATGTATGTTAATAAAACATTTTAAAAATCCTGAGCTCTTATCTCCTCCTAGATATAGCAAAGACATTTTTTAGCCATTTATGAATGTGTTATTCAATGCGTATGTATGGACTATAGTAGTAAAGGCCAAATTAATTATTTTATCCTAAAATTCACGGGGGATACGAGTGTATAGCTGGCTGCATAATATTCCCATTGGCCGGTAAGCTGAAACAACTAAATGTTGCGATCTGCCGGCATTTGGGCTACTAACACAGGGGATTTGAACAATTCTTGGAACTAAGATACATTTCAGAGTGTGCATGAACCTCAAAAAAAGTTTCAATTGTGTTTGTGCAAAGAAGTGGTATCTTCATATTGCCCAACAGAAGCCACCGGTCTCAGCGGTCTGTCCGTGGCTCCCATGGTGGTGCCACTTTATTCTGGAACTTAAGACTTTTCCTCCAGGTCATTGAAGTGAAATTTCTATCTATTTACGGTATTCAGGCCTGAGGATTTGCGGCGTGAGTTTGGTCGCTATGGGCCTGTAGTAGATGTCTACATTCCACTTGACTTCTATTCACGCCGACCGAGAGGATTTGCATATATTCAATATCCTTTCCCTTCTACAGTGAGCGTTATGAAATGTGTTTATCTTTTTTTGTTTTCATTTTGAATGTGGTGTAAACTTAACATGCTTTCTCAGACGGTGTCTTCAAGCATTGAGTTTTGGTTGTATAATTGATTTGCTGTGACTGTTTTCTGTATGTACACGCTGAAGAACTTTTTAATATCTAACTTACATTTCTCTGTTGCCCCAGAAAATGTAAAGGTATCCAGTTGTTGTGGAAAGTCCGGTTTAGAGTAGATCTAAAGACAAGCAGCAAAAGACCGCCAGGAGGCAAGAAACAGAGAGAGGGAGAAAGGTTGAAAAAAGAAAGAGAATTTAAAGCTTGAAGAGACAAAGGAAAAGGGGGACGGAGTCGAGGCTTGGATATGTCATCAAAAGAAAGAGGCAAAGGGAAGAGATTTTAAAGGGCAAAGACGAGCAGGAAACCCAAGTTCTTCTGGGAGGCGGTTAAAGAGCTTAAAGATCAAGATGTAAGTCAAAGTCGAGCGTGTTTAAGGTAACAAACCTGAATTATTTTGTATCCTCTCCAAAAAAATGAATCGACAAATATTACAGGAAAAGCAATCGATACATAGCCAATATGCTAAATTTGATTCTTAATTGAACTAAGAAATTATAATTGTACTCTCATTAATATATTTTGCACTCAACAATATCATTTGAAACTAAAGCAGTATTGGTTACTTGGTAAAGGCCATAAAATTAGCGACACATTATTGAAACATGTTTGCCTCATCTTTAATCTTCAGAAGAACCCAACATGCACTTAACAATTGTTCCAGAACCTACGTTTAGCTTTATACTGTCAGCCAATATGGCTTCCCTTATGATTAAGTGGCAGAAGATGCATTGTATTACAACAGTTGTGCTGAAAAGAATTTAACCACATGAGACCAGAAGGTAAGAACCTTAACAGCTCAGCAAGTTTGAAGATGTGCGCGACGCAGAAGATGCTCTTCACAACCTGGACAGGAAGTGGGTGTGTGGCCGACAGATTGAAATCCAGTTCGCGCAGGGAGATCGAAAGAGTAAGACAGTTACCCCAATTTATTGTTTGCTGAAGTAACTATGTACCATATCGAGCAATTTACTGATTTTATTTTCAGCTGTAAGTTCAAATACATGTATTTCCTACCTGACGTGGTACAGCTGTAATACTTTCAAGTAGAGCTAAAGCATTTGGTACTGTGTCTGCTAGTTGGGTTTTTCTCTCTTTACCCAAGCACCCTTATGTTTCCATCACAGCACCCAATCAGATGCAAGGGAAAGAGGGGGGATCTTCGCGCAGCTCTTCGCGGCATGATGACCGTGATTATGATCGGGACAGCCGTCGTAGGCGCTCTCGCAGCCGTAGCTACCAAAGACGCAGGTCACGCAGCCCATCCTACGAGCGCCGGCCCAGACGTTCTGAGAGTCCCCGAGAGTAAGGCCCTTTCTAGTGTTTTCCAACTAGCATGCTTCAAATAATTCTATTTGGAGGGGGGGGGTTTCAAGCTGCAAAGCTTCTATAAAATGTCAGTTCTGCTGAGTACATTCTGCTTGACAATATACTTTTGTTACCCAGCTCCCGTGGAAGGATGTATGGTGGTAGAGGAAGAAGCAGGAGCCCGGAAAATGACAGGTGGGTCCTTCACAGCTGAACCACTGACAATGATTGCATCCCAAATGGCACCTCTATTCCCTATATGGTACATTACTTTTGACCATGATTTATTGGGCTTTATTCAAAAGTAGTGTATTATATAGGGAATATGGACCTATTTGGGAGGTACACAGAGCCATGTTCTGGGCACTTTCAATTAATATATCAATCATTAGTTGGCTGTGATCTTCTGTCACTTTTGCTGTCTTCGTCAGTGGAAGCGTGATTCTAATTATCCAATGGTTTTGTTCTTTACGCAGGCACAGGCCACCCCCACGTGACCACAGACGACCCCCTCCTGGGCACTCCCCTCACAGCCAGTCCCGCTCCCCTTCTCACTCCAGATCCAGGGCCCAGAGGGAGTCCAGAGGGAAGTCTCGTTCCCACTCCAAGTCCCTGAGCCCACAAGATGGCGACTTCCACCAAGCCCCCGGTGGCTATGAGCCCCGGGACGAGGCGTCGTCCCGTATGCGTTCCCTGTCCCGCTCGCGTTCCCTCTCACGGTCCCGCTCTCGCTCCAGGTCCTGGACTGGGCGCAAGTCAGGGGGACACTAAACATGTTTGTTGGATCTTTTTGACAGTAGTTTTCTTGCTGGATAATTGTTCATGGAACAGTTGTTGGTTGGTTGGTTTGTTTGTTTGCAAAAATTATATTCCTTTTTTTTCCTGTTTTTTTTTTTTTTCTTTGAGGAAAGACAAACATGGTATCCTTCTGTTTTTAAATCCATCAATCCCAGAAATGTCCTGTCGTTTACACCCTCTGTTTCTAGTCATTATATCTTATGTAAAAGGGTTGTCTTTCATAAGACCCAGGGCTATAAGTACTGTACAAGCCAAGATCAAGGCCAGGATTGCATCCCATCAGTGGTAGGTTTGTGTAATAACACACATGACATTTTAAAGGTCATTTCCGTTTGAGCCAACATATGCAGCGTTTACTATGAATGCGGTCTCGGCAAACGAGGGAATATTGCTTTTTAAAGTTGCAGAGCTGAAAAGGGCTGATCAGAGTGAATCCTGGCCCTTGTCACTAAAATCATTACCTTGACTGTCTAGTCGGGTACATTGGACACCGTTCCACACAGTTGGGATGATTTGTAGTGTAAGTTACCTGGCCTGTATAAGAGCCGCTAGCCACTGGTGGGACAGTTCATTTTCTAATGCTGTTTTTTATTTTATTTTTTTTTTAAAGATTTGTTCAGCGATACAGGCCCATGTTAGTCCTGTTTTGATTTAATACATTCTGATAGCCCTAATTTTCATGCCTTCCAGGAATTCTAGAATAATTTCAGTAGTGTCATCCTGTCAACGGAAGGTTTGCTTTAGTTGCTGTGGTTTTTACATAGCCTGTTGTATTTTGTATTGTTTTCTGACATAAAAACATGACCTTGATCCTTCTCTCTGTGTTAGTGCTTCATACTCAACGGTTCCTATGGTGGCTTGTATTATTCTATAATCTTTGTTTCCTTCGACAGCAACTCAAGAAGTGTAGTCTTCCTTCCTTCTAAATATCAGTTATACTCCACTGTATATGCACCTGTATCTTGAGTAATAAATGTGTAAAAATGAATGGTAGCTATCTAGTTTGGGTGGCATTCTATCGGACATTGTTTGCTTGCATTTCTGCATGTGAGGATGTTTTAGAATTCAATAGGGTGTGCAATCATCAGTCTTACTGAGACGTCGACTTAAATCGGAGGATATCTGTACCTGGCAATCTATTTGATTGTGTAATATCACTATACACAAAATACCTTGAATGCTAATACCATACACGTGATTTGGGAGGAATAATTTATTTTCATCTTGATAAAGGTCACACAAGCTTATTCAAAAAATCTAAATATAAATTGGATGGATAAAATGAGAAAGAATAGGATTTGAATTTGGTATGAAGCATAAACTTTGAACTGAGCTGAACAGTTGAAACAACAGCAAAGTAACCAAAACATTAAAATATATCAATCAAATATTCCACTCAATTGCTTACATGTTCCATTTGATTCCAATTTTAACTTGTAAGTTTTGGTACATAAAATACTAAATGTCGCAATGGAATGTGTAAGGTAACCATAGCAACTGCAAGTGTGGGTGTTCAGTCATGATGCTTATTTTTTAAACATTCTCAGCTTTTGGATTTAAAGATACTCCATATGACTTACATTAAGTCCGGCATTTTTTTCCAATACAAAAGAAAATCTATTTTAATCCCGTCTGTGCTGTGCATAGTTTTCCCAGATCATTGCTCATACTTTCCGTGATCACGATTGCTGTGTATAAAATGCCCAAGAAGGGGGAGCACAGAAAGCACTGTTTCTACAGAAATTAATGATAGTCCTCAAAAAAACAATTAAATTGGTGAAAATATTACATAATAGACTCCGCTACAGACAGCAACAAAAACAGTTGAAACTAAGTAGTATTGCTGTGGTAGAATACCAATTGACAGCAAAATAGTTCCTCCAACTTTGAGGTCAGATGCTCTATTAAGTGCCAAAGCTTGGTATGTGCATTACTCCATTACTTCATAGAACAGCAAGCAGTAACAATATAGCCTGGGTATCGGTCTGTTTCTGCTCCCTTGTCAACTAATGCCAAACAATGGAGTAGGCAAGAGCACAAACTGATATGGGACCAGGTTAGTAACAATGAGGCAGGGCAACCAAGAGGGACTGCAGACTTAATACAACAAGACTGATGCTTCCTTCTACTGCTCTGACTGCTGCTTCTTAAAGGCTGCTGCTTCATGAAGGCTGCTGCTTCTTAAAGAATGCTGCTTCCTTCTACTGCTCTGACTGCTGCTTCCTTCAACTGCTCTGACTGCTGCTTCCTTCTACTGCTCTGACTGCTGCTTCCTTCTACTGGTCTGTCTGTTGATTCATAAAGGCTGCTGCTTCATTCTACTGGTCTGACTGCTGCTTCCTTCTACTGGTCTGGCTGCTGATTCATAAAGGCTGCTGCTTCATTCTACTGGTCTGACTGCTGCTTCATTCTACTGCTCTGGCTGCTGATTCCTTCTACTGCTCTGACTGCTGCTTCCTTCTACTGGTCTGGCTGCTTATTCATAAAGGCTGCTGCTTCATTCTACTGGTCTGACTGCTGCTTCATTCTACTGCTCTGGCTGCTGCTTCCTTCTACTGCTCTGACTGCTGCTTCCTTCTGCTCTGACTGCTGCTTCCTTCTACTGCTGCTTCCTTCTACTGGTCTGGCTGCTGATTCATAAAGGCTGCTGCTTCATTCTACTGGTCTGACTGCTGCTTCATTCTACTGCTCTGGCTGCTGCTTCCTTCTACTGCTCTGGCTGCTGCTTCCTTCTACTGGTCTGGCTGCTGATTCATAAAGGCTGCTGCTTCATTCTACTGGTCTAACTGCTGCTTCATTCTACTGCTCTGGCTGCTGCTTCCTTCTACTGGTCTGGCTGCTGATTCATAAAGGCTGCTGCTTCATTCTACTGGTCTGACTGCTGCTTCCTTCTACTGCTCTGGCTGCTGCTTCCTTCTACTGCCCTGACTCCCCAAAAACACAAGTATTGCTGAGCCTGCTGTGCTGTACACAAATTTTATTATAACCATGAAGGTGAGTGGGGAGGGGTGTCCAGATAACAGTACTCCTAATCTTTGTTCTACAGTATGTCCAATTTTGCTCAGTTTTCATCAACTTCTAAGCAAATGATGTGATGTTTATACAACATTGATATATGAAAGGTTGTACTGTATGTGTCACACACACTCGTTCTACAATTCATCAATGTAGGCACATTGGCAATTGACCAGATTATTCAAATGAAATATACTTTGAGACATCTTGCCAACAAAGCTATCCAGTTTTCTTCCAATGCACTCAGTTGTGAGTCAACTGATTGTAATCTTTCATGGTGAATTTCAATAAAAATTAAGTTTGAGCTTTTCAAATACCCAGATTGGTTATAAATGCATCACAGGTTGCTGTGAAAATGACAAACATTGGTTGAACTTCCCACAAGCTCCTACTCCTGACAATCAAAGAGTACAAAAACGTTAATCTGACTGGGTCGTATTCACTAGGAACCAAACAGATGCAAAGGGGCAGAAACGGAGAGGGACTACCTGAACATACTAAGAAATAAGAAGATTGTTTCCATGTGTTTAGGTCAGATACAACAACACCACCAGCACAGTTCTGGTTATACGGGAGAAAATGTGTATTGTTGTTGGTCTCTGCTGGTGTCTTCTACCTGAGGCTTCTGCATACTACAGAGAGATCTCTCTTTCTTCTTCTTGTGAACAAATTGACCTGATTATTGAAATGAGATATACTTTTGAGACATCTTGTCAACAAAGCTATTCCGTTTACTTCCAATGCCAATGTGCTCAGTTGTGAATCAACTGATTGTAATCTTCTTTTTTGCGAGCAGAATCAGGATGAATCTCAGTAACTGTTACACTGCTCCTTGATGCTGCATGTTCATGTTGGTCACAGATGGGAACCTTTGCCCCTGCTCTGCTGCGTGTCGACACGGTCCTCCTACCATGCTGACTTTACTTTGTCACCTGGTAAGATATTTAAAATGTAAATAAAAACATGCTTGGATACAAAAGCATCACTAACTAACCAGTTCAGAGACTTATGTTAAAGATACTAGCCTATGGCTCTGAACCAAGTAGAGAGTGACCCTCAGTTATGACACATGCCATTGCTTTGTTCTGTACTGATGTTATGCTGTTTGTGTTTTTCTGTGTTGAACATCAGCCAACCTCCGCAAACACTAGACTACTTTGTACCTGGAAAGTGAATCAATGAGCGGCTAAAGTTAATAATAGCAAGTCAATCATTTCATGATGAACTAACGTTAGTGCAGTCTATTGACTTTAATTAACTTTGCGACCCAGACCAATGATTTCCAGACCGATGGTCATTTGTCACTAGTTACTACAGCCATAATGGCAAAATTGGCTATGGTAAAAATTCATGAACATTTTTGGGTCATAATTTAAGGTTAGGCATAGTGTGTGTTTAAGGTTTCGGTTAAGGTTCAAATCTGATTTTAAGAAGATACATTTTTAGAAATACGCGGGGTTTAGCGATGAACTATGACTTTGTGGATGTAGTAACTAGTGACGACCCAGACTAACGGGGGTAACGTAGAGGATAAAGAGAGGCCCAACTCGGCGGAAAATCTGTCCCTCTCCAGCAGGTGGCGTTTGTTTCCTTGTTTCGCCTACCAAGCAAGGAGTTTTTGTATGGAGGTCAATGAGAGTGTCGAATTTGGTATGGCTTATTTGACAAGCTTTTGTATTTGTCTTTAATTGGGATCCCCATTAGCTGCTGCCTGCCGCAGCTAATTTTCCTGGGGTCCAAACACATTAAGGCGTAAAACAATCCAGTTTACACATTACACCTAAAACCAAAATATAAAACAGTACATCATATAACATTAGTACACCACTACATATCTACAATACAAAACGTATAATACCACCATACAACAATATTACAATGTACGTGTATGTAGAGTGCGTGTACTAGCGTTTGTGTGCATCACAGTACCCGCTGTTCCATAAGGTGTATTTGTATTAAATAAATATCTGATTCTACTGCTGCATCAGTTACCTGATGTGGAATTAGAGTTCCATGTAGTCATGGCTCTATGTAGTACTGTACACCTCCCATAGTCTGTTCTGGACTTTGTGAAGAGAACTCTGGCGGTATGTCTTATGGGTATGCATGGGTGTCCAAGCTGTGTGCTAGTAGTTTATTAAACAGACAGTTCGGTGCATCCAGCTTGTTAACACTTCCTACAAAAATAAGTAGTGATCAAGTCAATCTCTCCTCCACTTTGAGCCATGAAAGATTGACATGCATATTACTAGACTGCTTTGTACGACTCCCATTGTTAGGGCGGAGATACATGTATCTTGTCAGTGTATCCATAATCTTTGAGAAACATTAGCTAATGCCTGCATAGCTCATATAGATGTTATTAAACTACTAATTAGTATTAGCTACGTGGCTTTGGTAGAACACTAGGAGCGGGCAGCTATATTATGCAAGCTATATCGCCTATTATTAGCTGGCTAACGTTGAACTAAGCATTTTGGTTGTTAAAAGAAAATAAGTTTAATTTGATAAAGTAAAGATATTCCTTAAATCGGTCAGCTAGCTAGCTGTGTTATTAACTTTTAAAAAAGGAAGCAAAGTTCATATTTCGGTCTGAACTCCGTCCAGTAAGTGGCGGTGAAGGCAATTAAAGGTGTGACATCTGCCTTAAAACGAAAGTTAGATGGAAGAAGACGCCATTTGAACCTTGTTATTTAGCAAGCGAGTGATTTAACAAAACACCGAGAAAAATAAATTAGTAGACAAGAAAGCGCAAGACGGGACAGCCAATCTTCATTTACTCAGTTACTATTAGCAGCTATCCTACATTTTGACCGACACCCCTCCCCCCCAAAAGAAGTTGTTTCCTGGACTAAGTTAGCTACCATGGCGTGCACAGCTACTTTGAAGCGTTCAGTGGAGTTGGAGGCCCTTCACAGCCCTCAATCTCCAAAACGGCGAAGGTGCAGCAATCTGCCAGGGACTCCGGTCTCCCCGTCTCCAAAGCGATGCAACCTGCTGTCTGCTACAGGTGACAACAGTTCGATGTCACCCCAATCGACTTGTGGAGGAGAACACAGGCTCACCCCAGGTTAGTCGAGTGCCCGAATTGAGCTGGATGGACATTGTAGTAAAAGAGGCTATCTAATAATAATTAAGCCTGCTTTTTAAAGGCTGTAGCTAATAGGCCTACACTGAAGCAAGACAAGATCATTATGATGTAAAATGAATACAAATATAATATGTAGTTAGCCACTAGTCTCAACTCACAAGTTTGCCAGAATGAACCCGGCCCTGATCGTAACATGTTTATCCTAGCTAGCTAAGTCAATTCGTTTTTAGTCGATGACAATACCTAGGTAGGAAACAGTGGTGGGTGGAAAAAGTACCAAATTGTCATACTTTAGTAAAAGTAACGATATCTAAAATAGAAAATGACTCGCGTGAAAGTCACCTGGTAAAATTCTACTTGTGAGTAAATGTCTCAATTTCTTTCATGTCAAAAATCGAATCAAATTATATTTGTCGCATGCGCCAAATACAACAGGTGTACCTTACGACAAGCCCTTAATTAACCAACAATGCAGTTCAAGAAATGTAATTAAGAAAATATTTACTAAATTAAACTGAAGTTTAAAAAGGTAACATAATAACAATGAGGTTAGGGTAAGAGTCTATGTGCGGGGGTACAGGTTAGTCAAGGTAATTTGTACGTGTAGGTAGGGGTAAAGTAACTATGCACGGATAACAAACAGGGAGTAACAGCAGTGTAAAAACAAAGGGGGTGTCAATGCAAATTGTCCGGGTGGCCTTTTGATTAATTGTTAACTGACATTGCCTAGTAGATACAGTTTAAGTCAGAAGTTTGCATACACCTTAGCCAAATACATTGAAACAATTTTACATTTTTCACAATTCCTGACATTTAATCCTAGTAAAAATTCCCTGTCTTATGTCAGTTAGGATCACCACTTTATTTTAAGACTGAAACGTTAGAATTATCAGAGTGATTTATTTCAGCTTTTATTTCTTTCATCACATTCCCAGTGGGTTAGAAGTTTACATGCTCTCAATGAGTATCTGGTAGTGTTGCCTTTAAATTGTTTAACTTGGGTCAAACGTTTTGGGTAGACTTCCACAAGCTTCCCACAATAAGTTGGGTGAATTTTGGCCCATTCCTCCTGACAGAGCTGGTGTAACTGAGTCAGGTTTGTAGGCCTCCATGCTCGCACATACTTTTTCAGTTCTGCCCACACATTTTCTATGGGATTAAGGTCAGGGCTTTGTGATGGCCACTCCAAATACCTTGACTTTGTTGTCCTTAAGCCATTTTGCCACAACTTTGGAAGTATGCTTGGGGTCATTGTCCATTTGGAAGACCCATTTGCGACCAAGCTTTAACTTCCTGACTGATGTTTTGAGATGTTGCTTCAATATATCCACGTAATTTTCTTGCCTCATGATGCCATCTATTCTGTGAAGTGCACCAGTCCCTCCTGCAGCAAAGCACCCCCACAACATGATGCTGCCACCCCCTGTGCTTCACAGGTACACCTCCACTTGACTCAAATGATGTCAATTTGGCTTGCAAGCCTCCCCCTTTTTCCTCCAAACATGATGGTCATTATGGCCAAACATATTTAATTTTGTTTCATCAGACCAGAGGACATTTCTCCAAAAAGTACCAACTTTGTCGCCATGTACAGTTGCAAACCATATAGTCTGGCTTTTTAATGGCAGTTTTGGAGCAGTGGCTCCTTCCTTGCTGAGCGGCCTTTCAGGTTATGTCGATATAGAACTCGTTTTACTGTGGCTATAGATACTTTTGTACCTGTTTCCTCCAACATCTTCACAAGGTCCTTTGCTGCTGTTCTGGGATTGATTTGCATTTTTCGCACCAAAGTACGTTCCTCTCTAGGAGACAGAACGCGTCTCCTTCCTGAGCGGTATGACGGCTGCGTGATCCCATGGTGTTTATACTTGCGTACTATTGTTTGTACAGATGAACGTGGTACCTTCAGGCATTTGGAAATTGTTCCCCAGGATGAACCAGACTTGTGGAGGTCTACAATTTTTTTTTAGGTCTTGGCTGATATTCTTTTGATTTTCCCATGATGTCAAGCAAAGAGGCACTGAGTTTTTGAAGGTCGGCCTTGAAATACATCCACAGGTACACCTCCAATTGATGTCAATTAGCCTATCAGAAGCTTCTAAAGCCATGACATTTTCTGGAATTTTCCAAGCTGTTTAAGGCACAGTCAACTTAGTGTATGTGAACTTCTGACCCACTGGAATTGTGACACTGAATTATAAGTGAAATAATCTGTCAACAATTGTTGGAAAAACCTGTCAGGATGCTCTCGTTGGTGGGCTGTATAACTTTTTGAGGATCTGGGGTCCTAGGCCAAATACCTACATGTTTAAAACAGACCACCATAGTCCCTGTGCCCAAAAAAGCAAAGGAACCTGCCTAAATGACTACCGACCCATAGCACTCACGTCTGTAGCCATGAAGTGCTTTGAAAGGCTGGTCATGGCTCACATCAACACCATCATCCCAGAAAGCCTAGACCCACTCCAATTTGCATACCGCCCCAACAGATCCAAAGATGATGCAATCTCTGTTGCACTCCTCACTGCCCTTTCCCACCAGGACAAATGGAACACCTATGTGAGAATTTTATTCATTGACTACAGCTCAGCCAGCGTTCAACAACAACAGTACCCTCAAAACTCATCAATAAGCTAAGGACCCTGGGACTAAACACCTCCCTCTGCAACTGGATCCTGGACTTCCTGACGGGCCGCCCCCAGGTGGTAAGGGTAGGTTACAACACATCTGCCACGCTGATCCTCAACACAGAAGCCCCTCAGGGGTGCGTGCTCAGTCCCCTCCTGTACTCCCTGTTCACTCATGACTGCTCGGCCAGGCATATCTCCAACACCATCATTAAATTTGCAGATGACAACAGCGGTAGGCCTGATCACCAATAACAACAAGACATTCTATAGGGAGGAGGTCAGAGACCTGGCCGTGTGGTGCCAGGATAAACACCTCTCTCTCAACGTAATCAAGACAAAGGAGATGACTGTGGACTACAGGACAAATTGGACCGAGCACGCTCCCATTCTCATCGACGGGGCTGTAGTGGAGTAGGTTGAGAGCTTCAAGTTCCTTGGTGTCCACATCACCAACAAACTATCATGGTCTTCACAGTCGTGAAGAGGGCACGACAAAACCTATTTCCCCCTCAAAGAGACTGAAAAGATTTGGTATGGATCCTCAGATCCTCAAAAGGTTATACAGCTGCACCATCGAGAGCATCCTGACTAGCGGTCGACCGATTAATCGGAATGGCCCATTTAATTAGGGCCGATTTCAAGTTTTCATAACAATCGGAAATCGGTATTTTTGGGTGCCGATTTCCGATTTATTTTTAACATTTTTATTTCTTATTTTTATACCTTTTTATTTAACTAGGCAAGTTGGTTAAGAACACATTCTTATTTTCAATGACTGCCTAGGACTGTGGGTTAACTGCCTTGTTCAGGGGCAGAATGACAGATTTTCACCTTGTCAGCTCAGGGGTTCCAATCTTGCAACCGCACAGTTTACTAGTCCAACGCTCTAACCATTGCACTCCACGAGTAGCCTGCCTGTTACGCGAATGTAGTAGAAGCCAAGGTAAATTGCTAGCTAGCATTAAACTTATCTTATAAAAAAAACAATCAATCATAATCACTAGTTATAACTACTAATCCAGTTTAGCAGGCAATATTAACCAGGTGAAATTGTGTCATTTCTCTTGGGTTCATTGCACGCAGAGTCAGGGTATATGCAAGTTTGGGCTGCCTGGCTCATTGCGAACTAATTTGCCAGAATTTTATGTAATTATGACATAAATTGAAGGTTGTGCAATGTAACAAGAATATTTAGACTTAGGGATGCCACCCGTTAGATAAAATACCGAACGGTTCCGTATTTCACTGAAATAATAAATGTTTTGTTTTTGAAATGATAGTTTCTGGATTCGATCATATTAATGACCAAAGGCTCGTATTTCTGTGTTATTATGTTATAATTAAGTCTATGATTTGATAGAGCAGTCTGACTGAGCAGCAGCAGGCCCGTAATCATTCATTCAAACAGCACTTTTGTGCGTTTTGCCAGCAGCTCTTCGCAAGCACATCACTGTTTATGACTTCAAGCCTATCATCCTAATGGCTGGTGTAACCAATGTGAAATGGCTAGCTAGTTAGCTGGGTGTGCGCTAATACTGTTTCAAACGTCACTCGCTTTTAGATTTGGAGTAGTTATTCCCCTTGCGCTGCAAGGGCCGTGGCTTTTGTGGAGCGATGGGTAACGATGCTTTGAATGTGGCTGTTGTCTATGTGTTCCTGGTTCGAGCCCAGGTAGGGGCGAGGAGGGGGATGGAAGCTATACTGTTACACTAGCAAAACTATAGTGCCTATAAGAACATCCAATAGTCAAAGGTATATGAAAGGTATATTTTACATGGCACATATTACTTTCTTCTCCAACACTTTGTTTTTGCATTATTTAAACCAATTTGAACGTGTTTCATTATTTATTTGAGGCTAAATTGATTTTTATTGATGTTTTATATTAAGTTCAAATAGGTGTTAATTCAGTATTGTTGTAATTGTCATTATTACAAATGAAAAAAATTAAATCGGTATCGGCTTTTTTGGTCCTCCAATAATCGGTATCGGCGTTGAAAAATCAGAATTGGTCGACCTCTAATCCTGACTGGTAGCATCACTGCCTGGTATGGCAACTGCTCGGCCTCCAACCGCAAGGCACTACAGAGGGTAGTGCGAACGGTCCAGTTTTTTTGTCTTCACTATTATTCGACAATGTAGAAAATACTACAAATAAAGAAAAACCCAGAAATGAGTAGGTGTCAACTTTTGACTGGTACTGTACATACGGTCACTGTAGGGACGACGACGTCGTCAATGCACTTATTGATGAAGCCGGTGACTGAGGTGGTGTACTCCTCAATGCCATTGGATGAATCCCGGAACATATTCCAGTCTGTGCAAGCAAAACGGTACTACAGCGTAGCATCCACATCTGGCCACTTCCGTATTGAGCGAGTCACTGGTGCTTCCTGCTTTAGTTTTAGCTTGGTAGCAGAAATCATTTAAAATTCCTTAAATTAAGCAAACGGCACCATTTTCTTTTTTATTTATGGATAGCCAGGGGCACACACCAACACTCAGACTTAAAAATATATATATTTTTGTACAAACGTGTGTTTAGTGAGTCCGCCAGATCAGAGGTGGTAGGGATTCCCTGGTCATGATAAGTGCATGAATTGGACCATTTTCCTGTCCTGCATTCAAAATGTAACAAGTACTTTTGGGTGTCGGGTAAGAAGTACATTATTTTCTTTAGGAATGTAGTGAAGTAAAAGTTGTCAAATATAAATAGTAAAGTACAGATACCACAAAGGACAACTTAAGTCGAAATTGAGTATTTTTACTTAAGTACTTTACACCACTGCTAGGAAGTCATTTATACATCCATCTACCTACCAAATTGAAAATGATGGATTGATTAGGTGCATGCATGTGTGACCATGTTTTATCACGCAACCGAGAGACATGTGGGAGGCCTGGGTTGATGCGTGAGGAAACACTCATTCCAGGATACGCCAATCATGTTAAGATTACGTTTTCTGTTTCTCCTCTCCACAGAGCAGATTGTCCAGAATCTTAGGCAAGAATACAGCCGCTATCAGAGGAGGCGGAAGCTTGAGGGGGCCTTCAACCAGAGCCAGTCCCAGAGTCTAAGTGATGGCCCAGGCCAAAGCCCTGGCTTCATGGCACCAAGCGCCCAACCAGGTGTGTTTTCATGCACTCCCACCAAGCTGAAGGAGATGCTGTTAGCATCTTATGGCAAATAAATGATTGTAAGAATGAATAACACACACATTGTGCTGTCTCACTGTAGGGATGAATAACACACACACTGCTGTCTTGTTTTTTGGTGTGGTGAATAAGAGCCACCAGAGTTAAATTCTTAAGAATTCTGCATGTGTTTATTCTAGATGTTTCAACATCCTGACCTAGTAAGGTGGTTATTTTTAACCATCCATAGGGCACCCTATTTCCTGATGTAGTGCCCCTGTTAAAAGTAGTCCACAATAAAGGGAATAGGGTGGGATTTGGGATTTTGCATGTGCAGTTGTCAGGCCACAGACCACTCCTTGTCATGTTATAGTGTCTCCAGGGTCTTCTGTGAAGAGGGACCAGCCCTGTTTCACACTGCACCAAGTTGGCTCTCTGTGTGAACGGATTCTCAAGGACCATGACGAGAACATCCGTGAAGAGTATGAGCAAATCCTCAACACTAAACTGGCAGGTATACTGAGTGACTTCCTCTTTACAGATATGTGCCCGGATTCATGAAGCATCTGAGTAGGAGTGCTGATCTGGGATCAGTTTCACCTTTTTTAGACCATAATTAATCAGTTTACATAAGGGGGAGTTGGGACCTGATGCCAGATTGGCTCTCCTACTCTTAAAGGCTTTAAGAATACAGGCCCAGATTGACATCTCATGGTCAGACAGCTCAGTTTAATTGGTTTTAATTCCATAGATAATTTGATGTTTTTGGTTCCTTCCCAGAACAATATGAATCGTTTGTGAAGTTCACACATAACCAGATCATGAGACAATATGGCGCCAGACCCTCCAGCTGTGAGTTCCAACGATATCACAACACGTTCACTTTTATCCTCGTGTTTCTGCAGGGCCTGTTTTTAAATCATCATTTTCTTATTTTTCAGATGTCTCATGAACTATCTTAAATAAAGAAGTTACCTGCTCTCACGTCTAGACTGCTGCTCGCCTATCTCCACATTTTTCTTCACTACTTCAGTGCTATGATTTTCTTTTGACTTTTAACTCTCAATAATCTGAGTTGTACTTGTGTGGGTGTGCTCTTTTTTTTTTTGAGATGGACGGTTGACTTCTATTTAACCTCCCAAACTCACTGCTGCAGCATGAATCCTCACTTTTCACCAACCATACATGAAAATGTGGTTCTCTTTTTTAATTATTATTATTTTTTTTAGAAATGAAAGTTATTTGCCGTTTTGTGCTTTATCTAAATTGTATTTGATGTTATACAGGGGGTACTTCAGTGTACTACAGACGGTCAATTGTAGTTTTGCTTTTCTTGAAACATTTTTGTACATGGCTGATTCCCCCCTTGTCTTGCATATTTCAATTGATCTAGCCTTTCCAGAAACTGATCATGTCAACCCCACGAGAATCTGTTTGGAATTTGCAGGGTTCTTGTTCAGACATTCTACCCAATTATGCTGCAATTGAGGAGATGCCAGCAAAGCAGGTGTCGTTATACTGCGCTCTTTATGAAATATGCAGCCTATTACTCCCAAGAATACCACGAATGGAAGGGCTCATTTGTTGACTGGTTAAGATCCTTTTTTACAGGGATAGACTATGGTTGAGGCTTTGTTTCATGTGAGAATGAAATGTGGGGAAACTGCACCTATCCTCTCTTGGTTTGGAATAAAACACCATTCAATAAAAAGATTGCGGTCAGAGTAAAAGTATAACTGCAGTTATTCTGAAATTACTGTGTCCAAAATACCCACGGTTGAAACTGCAGTCTGTATAGACTTGATTCTGTTATCTATAATACTTGGGCCCTTGAGAGGTTTGTAAGGGAACCACACTCATTGTAGTGACCTTCTCAAAGTTTTGAATCTGTAGCTGGTCCCCTTTTTTAAAAATGTTTTAATTTTTTTTTATTGAATGTTCTGCATATGATTTATAAACTCTTAATGTACTACTTGATATCCCTATTAAATGACTAGTTTTGGGTTATTAGCCAGGGGATCCTATAATACTGGTGTGTTCTGTAAAGCCTGTGATTAGGACTGAAGGGGTTATTTAGTCCTTTTACATAGTACTACTGAATACAGTGAATGTATGTCTTTTAACGGATGGCTTTGGGTTGAAACAAATCTGATTTTCATCATTCAAACATGAGCTAATGTGCTTCTTTACAAGCTGTATTACATAGGGTGCAATCCTACCATTAGGAAGTGCCATTTTAAATGCATCATGAGTTATGACCATTTCTTTACACAGACGAAGACTTGATTCTCTAATTGTGTGGTTTTGGATTGAGTTCTACAAGAAGATCTTACTATGAACTTTTAATCAAAAAATACCCAATCAATTTTTTAAATTGTCCTACATGTAATGTGTCCTTTTTGAGCTCAGTTTTGCTGTACACAATTATAACATTGTTGAATATAAAGCCTTGATTTGAAGGGAATCATTTTTATAACATTGTTGAAATAAAGCCTTGATTTGAAGGGAATCATTTTGAATGTAGTTCTTCTGAGTTAAATTAGAAGACATTAAGTAAGCTGAATATGAGCTGGCACAAGTGTTATATTTGTAGCAAATGAAAATGGTGCACTGGGGGACAGCATTAATGTAGCATTTTGAACAGCATTTTGTAAACATTTTTCATAACTATGGAGAATATCAGTCCATGAAACACAGTATCACAAATACTTGAAAGATTTCTAGTATCGAAAGGGTCCAATATATTCAATGTACTGTCGAAGTACACAGTTGTGATTGCTAGAAACTACTGAAGCTACTCAAGAACAATTGGTATGGGAGGGAGACTTCCATTTTCTATGGCTTCACAATTAAACCAACAACAAACCTGGTAGAACAACCTGTTCTCATAGCATTTTGCTTTATCTAAATCCGGACCGGACAACATGGCCTCCGATTTGACACACTGAACTCTGTCAGCAAAGTAGTTGGTGAACCAGGCAAGGCAGTCATTATAAAAACCGAGGCTACTGAGTCTGCCGATAAGAATGATTGACAGAGTCGAAAGCCTTGGCCAGGTCGATGAAGACTGCTGCACAGTACTGTCTTTTATCGATGGCGGTTATGATATCGTTTAGTACCTTGAGCGTGGCTGAGGTGCACCCGTGACCGGCTCGGAAACCAGATTGCACAGCGGAGAAGGTACGGTGGGATTCGAGATGGTCAGTGATCTGTTTGTTGACTTGGCTTTCGAAGACCTTAGATAGGCAGGGCAGGATGGATATAGGTCTGTAACAGTTTGGGTCCAGGGTGTCTCCCCCTTTGAAGAGGGGGATGACTGCGGCAGCTTTCCAATCCTTGGGGATCTCAGACGATATGAAAGAGAGGTTGAACAGGCTGGTTATAGGGGTTGCGACAATGGCGGCGGATAGTTTCAGAAATAGAGGGTCGGAGCTGTTGGCCGAGATTGGAGTAGCCAGGAGGAAGGCATGGCCAGCCGTTGAGAAATGCTTGTTGAAGTTTTTGATTATCATGGATTTATCGGTGGTGACCGTGTTACCTAGCCTCAGTGCAGCTGGGAGGAGGTGCTCTTGTTCTCCATGGACTTTACAGTGTCCCAGAACTTTTTGGAGTTAGAGCTACAGGATGCAAATTTCTGCTTGAAGAAGCTGGCCTTTGCTTTCCTGACTGACTGCGTGTATTGGTTCCTGACTTCCCTGAACAGTTGCATATCGCGGGGACTATTCGATGCTATTGCAGTCCGCCACAGGATGTTTTTGTGCTGGTCGAGGGCAGTCAGGTCTGGAGTGAAACAAGGGCTATATCTGTACTTAGTTTTGCATTTTTTGAACAGAGCATGCTTATCTAAGATGGTGAGGAAGTTACTTTTAAAGAATGACCAGGCATCCTCAACTGACGGGATGAGGTCAATATCCTTCCAGGATACCCAGGCCAGGTCGATTTAGAAAGGCCTGCTCGCAGAAGTGTTTTAGGGAGCGTTTGACAGTGATGAGGGGTGGTCGTTTGACTGCGGACCCGTAGTGGATACAGGCAATGAGGCAGTGATCGCTGAGATCCTGGTTGAAGACAGTGGAGGTGTATTTGGAGGGCCAGTTGGTTAGGATAACGTCTATGAGGGTGCCCTTGTTTAGAGATTTAGGGTTGTACTTGGTGGGTTCCTTGATGATTTTTGTGAGATTGAGGGCATCTAGCTTAGATTGAAGGACTGCCGGGGTGTTAAGCATATCCCAGTTTAGGTCACCTAACAGAACAAACTCTGAAGCTAGATGGGGGGCGATCAATTCACAAATGGTGTCCAGGGCACAGCTGGGAGCTGAGGGGGGTCGGTAGCAGGTGGCAACAGTGAGAGACTTATTTCTGGAGAGAGTAATTTTAAAATTAGTAGTTCGAACTGTTTGGGTATGGACCTGGAAAGTATGACATTACTTTGCAGGCTATCTCTGCAGTATACTGCAACTCCTCCCCCTTTGGCAGTTCTATCTTGACGGAAAATGTTATAGTTGGGTATGGAAATCTCCGAATTTTTGGTGGCCTTCCTAAGCCAGGATTCAGACACGGCAAGGACATCAGGGTTGGCAGAGTGTGCTAAAGCAGTGAGTAAAACAAACTTAGGGAGGAGGCTTCTGATGTTGACATGCATGAAACCAAGGCTTTTTCGATCACAGAAGTCCACAAATGAGGGTGCCTGGGAACATGCAGGGCCTGGGTTTGCCTCCACATCACCCGCAATCAAATCACAATGATGTTTGACCAGTTTCTGTTTTAGCCAACTCCAATGACGCTATATGAGAATGACAATAGTAGAGAAAGCTAAAACAGCCAGTGACATCCTGACAGACTTCATGGACAGCCACTACAAATAGTCATTTGACTTTAGTAACAAATAGAGCAAGCCTTAAGGAATTATGAATTAGACGCTACATATTTCACAACTTTGAAACTCAAAAAGGGCCTGGATTGGCTGGTTCAACTAGTACTCCTAGGGCACAGGCCACAGTAAACAAAACCAATGATTCGTCCAAAATGGCCTCCTATTCCTTTTATGACTAGGGCCCATCGGTCAAAAGTACCGCACTATATAGGGATGTGGTGCCATTTGGGATGCAACCCTAACCTTCCAACAAGCCATAGCTATTGATTTTGTGTAAATTGAATAAAAAAACATGCAATAGCTGGGGGGCGTCAACTTAATTAGATTCACAGGGAGTCATCCATGTATAAAATCGGACATGACCGATTGATCTCCAGTACGGAGAAAAAGCACTGATCGAAAAGTATAGTGTACCATGGTGGAAGCACTCCAGACTCTCATATAATTTAATATGGCATGCGTTCACTTTGACTTGTATATGTGAAGAGCAACTGAATCTAGGCCCCACGAATCCCTTGAATCAGGAAGTGAACACGGAATGACAGTGAGATTGCAACAAGAAGTACTTCAAACCAGAGGCCTCATTTATAAACATGTGCTTTGTTTTTACACTCACATTTTAGCATACAATCAGTTCTTACAATGAGAGGAAACAACATTATATATAAAATCCCAATGTTGGTGTGGAGTAGTACAGGTGTAGTATAGTAGGTTGATTGGGCTCAAGGTCATGGCAGAGGGCATAGAGACCAATAGTGATGACAGAAGGGTCAGTATTATTAACAAAACTACAGGAAAAACTAAAGGCAATTATTGGACAGGGTTTATTGAGTTCAGCGACATAGCTGCTTAATGACTCGGAATATCCCTTTCATTGGAAGTGCCACACAGCCAGCTGCTTGTGAACAGATTTAGCAATAATCTGACATTGCATATCAGAACAAGGTAAGATAAATTATATTTGGACTAATATGGACAATTTTGTTGAGTTTATTTACAGCCAAGATAATTAGATGACAAGACAATCCATTCCAGCGTGTCTTTTGAACAGGATTGTAACCTGCAGATTTGAAATCACCATGGCTATGGCTTCGTTTACACAAACAGACAAATTCTGATGTTTTTGCCAAACTATTGGGAAAAGATGCGATTTGATTGGTCAAAAGACCAATACATTTGGGGGGTGGAAATCTGAATTGGTCTATGTAAATGCAGCTATTGTGCCAGTATTGTGGCGTTAAAACTGTGTTTGGGACCAGTGCTAAGGAACAATCTACAGTTATGTATTAAGAAAACATGTATTGCATAATATATGTTACTAATAACTGAGTATTATTTAATCTGTTGTAGGTTTCAAAGGTTCATTCCAAAAGGCCAAAGTTTATTGATTGACGGTGTGTGGTTATCAATGATCAATAACTTATCATGGCCCATGGATAAATAAAAGAAAATGAGCTTTCCTATTCAGTCCGTCTCACTATGAAACATCAAGAAATTCACACATTCTGCAATTGGTTACCAACAGTAGTTTATTGAGATTTGAGTTTGATCCAACTGTCATTCTCCAAATTGAGTAATTCTGCAACACAATTCTGACACATGAGAATACAGTGACTTGATGAATAATAGGAATGAATAGTATCCTAATTGTTTTGTACTTATTCCCAAAGTAGACACCACTTAGTAACCACTGGCAGGCATATCAATCCACTTCAGATATATTTGACCTAATGGATTTTTACTTTAACTGCTGGCTCCCCATAGAGATGCACTCAGAGCCACTCTGAGGGGGGGTAAGCCAGTGCTCTGGCTCAGTGTCTGTGTGTCGGACAGACCACATCATATTCCACTACAGGCATCACAGGGTAGAGCGCCACCGAGGGTCACAGGGGTTTGAGGTCCTCTGAGAGCAGCCACAAATAGACAAACGATTGAATATTTTGGCGGTCCCCTATTACCCGATGTCCTGCAGGGCTCCCCACCACCGGCAGTCCGTTCATACTGCTGCAAGGTAAATGACAACTAATAGTATAATTGATTTTTCTTGGCAGGCTATAAAGTTCTCACCAACCCAGGCCAACGGGCTGCTTTTTGCTTCGTTTTCATTTAAATCAGCGATGGGAGTTCTGGGCTGGGTATCCTATGGTTTACTAAGAAGATAAAGAGATTGACAATGAGCACAGGATTGTATCAAACGTCCGAATATTTTGTTCTACAATGTCTGTTTATGTGCATATTATTTCCCCAATGAAAGGTAAGTTTACTTGTGTGATTTTAGATTGAGTTTTAACTTATTTTTCCCACCAGAGGTCTCCTGATTTAAACTCACAAAGACCACTGCATTCTGATTCATATAATTTACATATTTGGGAGGGGGGGGTGATCATTTTCTTCTGTAACTAGTCAATTATTATTTCATTTGATATTGTATTACCTAATGATCATTCAATTAGGACTAATGGTTATCATTAGTCCTTGATTAGCAAGTGATATAATGATTATTTAAGAGACAAATCAGCAGTTGAAACAAGTGTTTTTCCCACCTGTTTCATTAAAACGCTGAGGGATGGGGCTGGACATTTTTTTAACCACTCTCAAATTCATACAGAGCTATGGATGCAAGGACTGACAATCCATGATATCAACATTATAATTTTAACCATTTTTTGAGGCTGTATAGTGTTTGTTTACGTTTAATTTGTTAAAAAAAACATTAGGAGCAAAACAAGCTTATTATTTTGGGTTCTGACAGGGTACGACAGTTGAACTAAGCTCATGAGGCATTTATAAAAGTTATATTCTTCAAGAATCAATGGGTACATATCCTTAATTTAGAAATCCCAAAATGGATGTAGGAATGTCAGGTTTCCCCTTTTATATCATCGTCAATTCTGCTTTATAATAAACATTGATTGTCCATAATGTTTGTCCATGTATTATTGACCTCACCATACACTTCATCTCGACAATCCATTTCCTGCTTTTTAACATATAATTTTCCCTATTAATTAGCAAAACCCGCGTGAAGATGGGAGATTGGAACTTCCTGGGTGGGATCTTGGAGGAAGTGCATATCCACTCCACCATGGTGGGAAAGATCTGGCTGACCATCCTGTTCATCTTCCGGATGCTGGTGCTTGGCGTCGCTGCAGAGGACGTGTGGAACGACGAGCAGACCGACTTCATCTGCAACACCGAACAGCCAGGGTGCCGCAACGTGTGTTACGACCGAGCCTTCCCCATCTCACTCATCCGCTACTGGGTGCTGCAGGTCATCTTCGTCTCCTCACCCTCTCTGGTTTACATGGGCCACGCTATCTATCAGCTGCGAGCTCTGGAGAAGACGCGCCACACTAACAGGGCAGCATTGCGTCGGGAGCTGGAGGCAGTGGCCGTGGAGCTGATCGAGGTGCGGAGACGCATCGAGAGGGAGATGAGACAGCTGGATCTGGGGAAGCTCAACAAGGCCCCGCTGAGAGGGTCCCTGCTACAGACCTATGTGGCCCACATCGTCACCCGCTCTGTGGTGGAGGTGGGCTTCATGATGGGCCAGTACCTCCTCTACGGCCATCACCTGGACACTTTGTTTAAGTGCGAGAGGGAGCCGTGCCCAAATGTGGTGGACTGCTTTGTCTCCAGGCCCACGGAAAAGACTGTCTTCATGATGTTCATGCAGGGCATCGCTGCCGTCTCCCTCTTCCTCAGCCTGTTGGAGATCACGCACCTGAGCTACAGGAAGCTTAAGAAGGGCATCCTGGCCTACCACCCACACCTGAAGGATGACTACTACCGTAGCAAATCCAAAAGAAACTCTGACGTCAAACAAGTTAACATGGGGGGATCCTCTGGGGGCTGCAAGCCTGTTATCCCCAGCGGACCCAGTGGGTACACACTCCTGATAGAGAAACAGGGCAACGGACCGACGCATTCCCTCCTCAATGCCTCCTCTGCCTTTGTTCCTATTCAGGTGGACCCTGGTGTCAAGCCATGTACAGACAGTCACGATACAGCCAGTAAGAGGGCAGTGCCAAGTCCTGAGCACAACAGCAACTCAAAGAACATCAACCGTGAGACGACACGCTCTGCCCTTGTGGACAAGAAGGATGAGCCAGAGGATCTTGTCGTGCATCCTCTTCCCCACCATGTAGATCCTCTCACCCACCACATGGACTTCACAGGGTCACGGGGCTCTGAGTACCCCACCCTACCCGTGCTACCCTTGATGGATGCCTCCTCATGCCCGACCCTTTCGGTCATTGCAAGAAAACCACGGAGGGTCAGCGCCCCCTGGAACTGTTCCACTGTGGTGGAGGGGAATGGCTCAGACAGTGGGGACTCCTTCCCTGGGACTATAAGCATGAAGCCACGCTGTAGCTTTGCTGCCAGCCGAGCCAGGGCCTTCTCTAAGCCGGACATCAAGAGACTCAGCAGGCCCCAGAGCCAAGACTCAATAGAACTGAGATCAGTGTCTCAGCACAGCCGCGATGCCAACAGCCCTCTCGTCTGCTCTCCCAACCGCCGAATGTCACTGGCAAGTAACGGCAGCAGCAGGCGAGCTCCAGGCGACCTGCAGATCTAAGGTTTATTACCTTGTCTCATCATGTCACAAGAAACTGTTACGATGTTGGGGCTCCGAATGGCGCAGCGGTCATTACAGACCCTGGTTCAATTCCACGCTGTATCACAATAAGCCGTGATTGGGAGTCCCATAGGGTGGCGCACAATTGGCCCAGCGTTGTCCGGGTTAGGGGAAGGTTTGGCTGGGGTAGGCCGTCACTGTAAATAGGATTTTTTTCTTAACTTGCCTAATTAATTAAAGGTTAAATAAAAAAAAATAGGCTATGCTTCAGGGTACACTGTTACTGTGTTAGTTAAGTGTGCCCTGAAGTGTAGCCTATAAGAAATGATATTATTCCATAGAATTGCAGTTCTTGAGACAGTGCTGTTTTTCTGTCAGTGAAGTTGAGTACACAGTATTACCGTTAAGATAAACTGCTCTGGGCCCAGGCCACAATGCATTTTGTCAGAGTCTGGTTTTATGCACCAAGTTTTCACCTGTTATTTTCAGAAGACAAAAAACAAAGCAGAATTTTGCAATGGAAAACACTTAGTAAATCTAGATAAAAAGACAGACATTGTTGACAGGTCTGTTTTAGTTTGAAGGACTTTCATTGCATTGTGTGCATTTAAATGCAAGGCTTACAGCAATGAACCAAGAGCAATGGAAAGCAGAATCAGAAAATCTATATCCTTTAGGCTGTAATTCGCAATTACGTAACACAAAACTCAATCAATGATATTCATTGGAAAGAATGTGTTAACAAGGAAAAAGTTTCAAAGCATGATTTCCTCAATATTGTATTTAAGGTATTGTACTTTTAAAAAGCACAATAACTAAGTGAATTTGACTTTACAATTTAAATTGGTGGCTGGAGTTCACTAGTTACCAATCTAATCAGAGGACTTTTTCCCAGTGACAATCTATTTGAGTATCAGCCCAATTGACAGTTTCTTTGCTCATGATATAGGCTACTGGCCAACTTTATTTAAACTATCCAATGAACAACAAAGCAACAGCTTATTTCAGTTCAACTATAATTGAACTACTACAACAATGTAGTCTTTGGCTAAACCAGTTACATAATATTTTCAACTTGTTCTGTTTTCTTTCAGGTCGGGATACTGCAGATGTCCTCCATCCTGAAAAAGCGTTGATATTGTGGCACAAAGCCCACTAATCATTTGACAATATAAATTATACATTTTGATTGGGAGGAAATGGGACTGATTTTGAATAGGTCTATTGCTTATATGAAGCTGTACTTTGTTTTTTATTAAACACTACATCATACATTGATTTGTATATTCACAATTGTATAATAATTTTACTTGATAAAATAAAGTACTAATATTCTTGAATTACTAATGAGATGATATTTTAACATAATTCTATTACAGAGATATAAAAATATAAATCCAAAACAGCAAGAGGCAAGAAAATTGGCTTTGAACGCTAAGCCCATACTTGACCAGAAGTAGTAGGCCTGTTGTCACGGTGACCCTGTGTGTGTGGCAGTTAAATGAATAGATGAATAGGCAAGGATCAGTTGGGAATTCCATCTAGAGATACATCAACACAATAACTTTGCATGAAGAATATTTGCTGAAAATAGTATTTATTGACTTGAAATTGGAGAGAAACAGTTGACGCTTTAGATTGAACAAGTGCCTGTACACAGAAAATACTACTTAACAAAAATACATTGCTTTTGCAATTAACAGTTTTTCCATCCTTGGGTATAGTGTCATTATACTACTAAGAAATAACAAAAAAAAGTGCCTTTTTTCTCTCAAAACAGTGGACAAAAAGAACAATTCAACCAACTCCGCTACTCTGCTGCTCCATCCTCGGGTGCTGGTTCATACTGCAGAAGCTGTAAAACAAGGTAGAGAAAAGTCTGGTATTTGCAATGTACCGGGATTAGATATTTTTGGGGTATTTAGGAGTGGTTTCCCCAGATACAGATTAAGCCTAGTTCTGGGCTAAAAAAAAAAACAAGATCAATGGAGAATCTAAACTTAATCTGAGTCCAGGAAACAAAGCCTTGAATTTAGGAAAAAATTTAAATTCTCTCTGACCCTGTTTCTGAGGTCTTTGTTTTCCTCCATGAGCAGAACCCACTTCTGCTGTAGCTCAGTTAGCTCCAGACGAAGGGCCTCCGTGTCTCCTGGCTCAGCACCAGCCACACCAAGGTGATGCTTTAGAAAGCTGGGGTTAGGTGAAGGCTAGTCTAAACTTGTTGTTGTTGATGATAGCTACCGTGAACAAGAAGTGATTGAGATGGGGAGATAGAGGAGAGCTGCTGGTGCATAGAATGGAAAGTGGTGTAAATCAGGGTTTGAACCCATATCACCAGAGCGCCACCACTCCGGCCAGCCACTGTACACCATAAACTCTTTAAAAAAGGCCCAGTGCAGTCAAAAATGTGATTTTCCTGTGTTTTATATATTTCCACACTGAGGTTGGCATAATGCTGTGAAATGAGAATAATGATAATGCCCTTTTAGTCAAAGAGCTGTTTGAAAAGGCCACCTGAGATTTCAGCCTGTTTTGGTAGGGTGGAGTTTTGGCCTGCCTGGTGACATCACCCGGCGGTAAATGAGTTAATAGACCAATAAGAAAAAGAGCCTTTAAAAAAGACGTCACATGAACAACGACAATTTTAGACGATACTACTGTAACGTACACAAAGTCTACGCTTGATCGTTTTGCACCGGGGGGGGGGGGGGGGGGGGGGGCGCTATTCATCAGATTTCAGGCAAGGTATACTCTCTCTGCCCAACGCTATGAGTGACTAGCTGAATCAGCAAGCAACATCTGCACCAACGGGATCAGTTGAGACGGTGGTCATGGTTGTCATCATATTGGAATATTAATCAAACCAAGACAAAAGGATACTCCAAAGCATTATTAGGTTTATCTGGCTCCTCGTACAGGGCGACCAACACTGCAAACAGCAATACAGTTGTTATGGATATTGGTTGTGATATGCGAGTCAAAGGTGTTGTTATAGATCAGGGGTGTCAAACAGGTTTGGCCCTGGGGGCTGCATTCGTTCTTCAACAAGGTCCCATAGGGCCTCACTGAATACGTGTTATACATCCTCACTGTGAAAAAAAAATAGCAAAAAAACGAGTAATCATCGGTGTTTGTATTCGATGCTCCCCGACTGTCTAGTTTTCATTTCGGTGATTATAGCTGAACGAAGTCAAGAAACGGTATGAATTTAGGTGTATTAAAATGTATACACCGTTTCAATTTGTTTTTTTTTTGTGTATTTTTGTCATGGGCGATAGGTAGCCTTGCGGTTAAAGGGAAAACATGTTTAATGTCTACTTCATTGTCTTTTTTTTTTTGTTTTACTACAAAACATAGAATTACACCATTTTCACTTATGTTAATGTTGAGGTGGTGCTGGAGATTATGAATGAGAAATACATGTTTTTTTTTCAATTACATCAACTAATTTGTAGACAATTAGTATTGCCTACTAATGATTGGTCCGAAAAGCACCCGATACACACCGATGATGTCATTGTAAACACTTATCTACCATTTTCACATATGTTGATGTTGGGGTGGTGCTGGAGTACCTATGACGTTGAACATTTTTGAAGTTTCCCTTTAAGAGCATTTCGGCCAGTAACCAAATGGCCACTGGTTCGAATCCCTGAGCCGACTAGGTGACAAATCTGGCGATGTGCCCTGGAGCAAGGCACTTAACCCTAATTGCTCCTGTAAGTTGTTATGCTAAATGACTAAAATGTAAATCTAAAATGTTAGTGTATTGAGTTTTTTTGTAACTCAAATCACGTGCATATCACATCATATTGGACACCCTTGACGATGTTTGACACCCCTGCTATAGACTATGCAAGTGGTTAGGATTTGGAATCAAAATGATTAACATTTATTCACAAAATCAAAGTATACCGCATGAGAAACTTTAGACTTTATGCATATTAAAAATAAACTTTGCCAGTAATGTTCTTCAATTTCTGAAAGAGGCCTACCATTGGTGAGACTGTCAAGAACTCCAGCTTTTTCTAGATACCTTCGAAATTGTTCTCTCTTGGACTCGGAAGCCTGTGAAATCAACAATGATGAGAAGAATCAAAAGACTAACAAAACATTTTTTTGCATAGGCTATTTAAAGCTGTAGCTAGATAACTCTACTTCAGTTTCTTTTTAACGTTTCCAGGCAGGTAGAATACAAAAATATATATATATATATAAAAAATATATATATGCCTAAACTTTGAAAACAAATAGTTTAACTCGCACAACCACACAGCTGATTCCAATAAAGGAGCGCTACCCTAGATAAAGTAACCAATGAATGCAGTTAGTTAGCTAACTTAGTTTACAAAGTAACACGTGAAAACATAGGACATGAAAGAAATATTTTCAAACCACTGTTCATTGAAGAACAGTTTCGTATACTTACTCTGTAATGGGCCATTATTGCGAACAGATATGTAGCGTTAGGATGATTAAAGGTTAGTAAACTAGCTAGCTAATCAACGCAACAGCCGACAAGACCCAGAGCCCGACTGCAAACAAAGCAATTTCTCCCACAGTGGTGCGGTTGCTACAACGACAGAAACGACAACAAAACAATCTGAACTGAACTGTGAATTATGGGATAAAATGTCAATGATTGATGATGTTCTAATATGAAGATTAACTTTTCTATACTCTGTCGGTTACTTCACTATTTGCTATTCAATAAATGAAACTGAAACTGAGCTACTTGTGTAAAAGGCAAAACCCCCTAGCTATATATTTGGCGCCATCTCATGGCCATGTAGGGAAACAGCGTTTGCCTGGAGCACCAATGAGATTGAGGGAGCGGGGAAAATACAGTTCATGGCGGAAATGAGACGAAACAGACAAATTGACGCTCGTCACTAGTTACCACAGCCACAAAGTTGGAAAAAAATAAAGTCCTAAGTCAAAAAATGTATGAAAACAAAAATGTGCTTTTAGGTCTTAATTTAATTTTAGGCATAATGTTAGTAGTGTGATTAGGGTTAGTGCTAAACAGCGCACTTGCACTTGATATACGATTTTAGGCTATGAATGAGAAAGTGAATGTCATTTCCAAACGTTTAACTCAGTCTTATGCTGCTTTGCGAACTAGGTTAACAGCAAGGTTTGCATTTGGCGATGTTCAATTCATTCGCACATAACGTATTAACAAAAGCAATCACAGCGAAAGTTAATACATGTAGGCCCTTCATATATAAACTATGAGCAGCACTTTGTTAAATGTATCGAATCAGTTAATGTTTTTTTGCTCAAACTGCGAGCAACACTTGTCAAAGTCAGACATACATCTCTCAAAACACAAGGATGTCGATTCGCAAAGGACTAGTATTATCAGAGGATTTTGGAGTTAGCCAAAAAAAACAAAAAAAAACATTAGGTTATTCTGTCTGGAATTGTTACTCTACTGCCGTGTAACAATTATTGACATGGCAGATTCGGACGGGACTAAAATGACAGATTTGGTGTTTTGTGCTCGTGTACATAATGACATTACTCGAGCTCGCCCAGTAAAACTAACCCCGTCCGAATAGGGCTTTATATCCTGTTTCCCATATACACATCTACCTCCACCATTCCAATATCCCTGCACGTTGTAAATATGGTATTGGAACTGACCCTGTGTATATAGTATGCTTACTGTTTTTTCCTAGTATTACATTGTTATTGATTGTTGCATTGCTGGGTTTTGAGTTTACAAGAAATGTATTCCACTGTACTTGCTTATGTGACATTAAAAAGGCGGGGTTTAACCATAATTATGATTTTGTGATAACTAGTGATGACCCTAGTTGACAAACTCACACTTGGGAGTGCTTGGAAGCAGAATTACAGTGTAAATTAATGTTGACTTTGGCACTAAAATGCTGGTATTTATTTCGTAGTGAATACACCATATAACAACAACACTATAAATTATTTTCAAGTCACGAATTGGTTGTCAACTAAACCAGTGCTAGCTAAACACGATAGAATTTGATCAGTGGATTTAACAGCTGCTAGCGGGCAGATTTGAGGCAAATGTCGATTCAGTACGAAGATCCTGTGCAGGCAGAGAGATATGGTGTTGTACAATCTTTCGCAAATGATTAAGGCTACGGACAGTAAACCAAGGACTGCGGAGAATTGGTAAATCGTACATTCAAAGGGTTTGTTGTGTTCCTAGTTCAGGTTAGTTATACAATGAGCCTGTGCATCGTTGCCGCCTAGTCATACAAACTATAATGTTTATGCATGGCACACGACTCAAATTGATAAACTAGCTAGTCAAGTCATCTACACTAAAAGGCTCTATCGTTAATCTGATGTCTGAAGTGGCCGTACAGCATTTACTGCGATGCAGACGTGAGGGCTGTCCTACTTCTTGCACTTAAACGGAGCAGAGCTAAGGTGATGGAAGTTGTCAAGGAAGTGTGTTTGTACAGGATTTACCGCCCCCACCTACCGTCAACCAATCATGTCAATGCGAAGCTATACGGTGCCCTCCACAGAATGTAAGAGGCCATGCTGTACAGAGCTTGATTTGGCCACTGCGTGTCTCTGGCAGATTCGCAATTGCGTCACACCCGCTACACGAAGCCTCCGACCACATTTCGGATCAAGCATAAATTTGCTTTGTCTATTGTGCTCCACTATCCAGGTTGTATTCCACAAGATGTCGCCAAACGAGACCCTGTTCTTGGAGAGCACCAACAAAATCTACAATGTTGACATCTCCAGTAGCTTTTTCGTCAATTTCCAAATCGGGGATTTGCCTGGTCAAGTGGACTATGAGATGATCTTCAGGGGTACGGGGGCTTTGATCGTGTCATTGATGCTCAAGTGAGACTATTAGAACAGTTAGATGTTGCACTACCCATGGCAAACATTGAGAAGGCTGTATAGCCTACAGTTTCAGATTTGTATGTAATTAAAAATAGGTGACTCTCCTCTGCTTAGAGGGGTTTGTCTTTGTTACTTTTTTGACCGGACCAGGGCCTGGTCAAAAGTAGTGCACTATATAGGGCAGGGGTGGACAACTCCAGTCTCCGAGGGCCTGATTGGTGTCAGACTGTTTCTCCATCCCTAACAAACACAGCTGATTAATCACATTGCATTCTAAACTGAAGATCATGACTGGGTGATTATTAGAGTCAGGTGTGTTGACTGAGGCTGGGGCTGAAAAACTGTGACACCAATCAGGACCTCGAGGACTGGAATTGCCCACCCGATATAGGGGATAGGGCGCCATTCAGGACAGCCATTATGATTATATGGTTTGTCAATCATCTGACAACCCATTGGGTTGATTCTGCTGGTTCTACCATTGTGAGATTATGCTTGCATTGCTTTGTTCTGCTTTTGAGTGCAAACGGAGTGAATCATATCTAATATGATGTCAGATGCCATAAGGTTATAAATACCTTGTTTTTTTAGTATATAAAAAAAAATAGAGTAAATTAAGCATTTAAAGGGTTTGAATTACAAGAGAAATGTGAATGTCTCCCACAACATTTTTCTGAAATTGTGTGAAGCATTAAAGATATTTTTTCATTTGAATATTGTCGTTCATCACTGTAACGTCACCGTTTTAAGCATCCAGTCTACCATTTCGGATCCTATGGTAAATGTATTGTCTTGATCGAAACAAAATTTCCTCAGTGGTTGGAACAACAAGCAACTTGTCTAAAAGGAAGAAATTAAGTTTGTTTTGGCTCGTCATGGTGTAAAACTTCCATCCCTCTCCTTGCCCCTACCTGGGCTCGAACCAGGTACCCTTTGCACACATCGTTACCCACTGCTCCACAAAAAGCGCGACCCTTGCAGAGCAAGGAGAACAACTACTTCAAGGTCTCAGAGCGAGTGACGTCACGGATTGAAACGCTATTAGCGCGCACCACCGCGAGCTAGCTAGCCATTTAACATCGGTTACAATAGCACTGTTGGTGTGTCATTGGGAGCAGTACTGTACATGACTATTGATCTACTAAGGAAAAGAAGCACAAAAAAGCAGAGTATGGTGTCTGTAACCAGGTTACCATCCGATCGTTTTATGCACGTAAAGTACATATTGGATAAAATATAAAGTGTTAACGACAGTCCTGATGGATACAGCAATTTTTTCGGTAAACTTTCCAAATGTCGACAGCAAAAAAATACGCTAGACAAGGTGGGATGTTTTTTTGGCGGTAAAATGAATGATGCGAAATTGGGGGTGGAAACGCCCATCGTGCACAAATAATAACCATCATATTGAAGTGAGTCACGCGATGACGTCGTGTGGTCCTCCCACTACGACTCGAGAACACGTGCAGTTTATTAGGCTACAGATTAAATAAATTACAATGAACTTCATAGGGTGGTGAAATGCAAGATGATGAGCTTCATGCTACTTTCCAATAAATATCAAGGGTTTTATTCTGGCGACATGATGATCGATGCTTGGCTGCCGTTTGGCAAATAAAAAATGATCTAGCGCTTTTGTCCATAATAATCTCCTGCAAGGCTATACCAGCACTGTATCTGCGAGCTGTTGACTAGAGAGCATATGCCAATCAATATCAAGAGTGGGTACGTTCGCTATATTACGCAACATTCTTTATGACAAAACCATCAGAAGAGTTGAAATAGAAATGGAAACCCATTTCACTTGTATTTTTTTATTTGGTACATGCGAATGTAAAAAGAAACGTTATATTTATGTGCACTACGTCATCACGGACAGACAAGTCAATTTGAAGGAAACACATCAATGGGGGGAACATTTGCATATTTTATTTAAGCATATTTTATCATATTTGCATGAAAATCTGTCATTAATTGGATGGAAACCTAGATAAAAATTAAGTTTCCATCCACAGTTTTTATGCGAGTAAAGACATACCATATACAAAATGACAGTGATGGATGACAGTGATGGAAACAGAAAGTTACGATACAATTTTACAAATGCCAACAGATCATTTTTTTCAGTGAACATGGTGGGATCTTTTTGTGTCGGTAAGATTAATTATGCCAGTGGAAATGCCTTTATACGTAAATATTGATATAATAATCATAATATTGAAGTAAATCTACCCCCACAGCCTACCTGTACTGTATCTTGGCTAGAGAATACGTGCCAAGACCAAAGTGGGCACATTTGCTTTTTAACACAACAGTTTTTGTGACGAAACTATTAATAGAGTTGAAAATGCGATGGAAACAAATTGAACTTTAGATTTTCATTCCGTATGTGAAAACTTAAGTGAAAAGGTACATTTTGTGTGCACTATGTCATCACTCACAGATTTTTATCTACAGCAAGTCAATTTGGTGGGAACACACCACTGGTGGGAAAATGTCAATATTTTCTTAATGCAGATTTTAGAATATTCACATGAAAATCTGTCACCAATCAGATGGAAACCTAGCTAGTGTTACTCTACCCGTGACTTTGTCTCAACATTGGTGACCTTACTCTATGTACAGTTGAAGTCGGAAGTTTACATATACCTTAGCCAAATACATTTAAACTCAGTTTTTCACAATTCCTGACATTTAATCTTAGTAAAAATTCCCTGTCTTGGGTCAGTTAGGATCACCACTTTATTTTAAGAATGTGAAATGTCAGAATAATAGTAGAGAGAATGATTTATTTCAGCTTGTATTTCTTCAATCACATTCCCAGTGGGTCAGAAGATTACATACACTCAATTAGTATTTGGTAGAATTGCCTTTAAATTGTTTAACTTGGGTCAAACATTTCGGGTAGGGTAGCGGCAGGGTAGCCTAGTGGTTAGAGCAAGTTCAAACCCCCGAGCTGACAAGGTACAAATCTGTCGTTCTGCCCCTGAACAGGCAGTTAACCCACTGTTCCTAGGCCGTCATTGAAAATAAGAATTTGTTCTTAACTGACTTGCCTAGTTAAATAAAGGTAAAATAAAAAATAAAAAAACATTTCGGGTAGCCTTCCACAAGCTTCCAACAATAAATTGGGTGAATTTTGGCCCATTCCTCCTGACAGAGCTGGTGTAACTGAGTCAAGTTTGAAGGCCTCCTTGCTCACACACTCTTTTTCAGTACTGCCCAGAAATGTTCTATGGGATTGAGGTCAGGGCTTTGTGATGGCCACTCCAATACCTTGACTTTGTAGTCCTTAAGCCATTTTACTACAAATTTGGAAGTATGCTTGGGGTCATTGTCCATTTGGAAGACCTATTTGCAACCAAGCTTTAACTTCCTGACTGATGTCTTGAGATGTTGCTTCAATATATCCACGTAATTTTCTTTCCTCATGATGCCATCTATTTTGTAAAGTGCACCAGTCCCTCCAGCAGCAAAGCACCCACACAACAGGATACTGCCACCCGTGTGCTTCACGGTTGGGATGGTGTTCTTTTTTTTCATCAGACCAGAGGACATTTCTCCAAAAAGTACAATATTTGTCCCCATGTGCAGTTGTAAACCGTAGTCTGGCTTTTTTTATTGCGGTTTTGGAGCAGTGGCTTCTTCCATGCTGAGCGGCCTTTCAGGTTATGTCGATATAGGACTCGTTTTACTGTGGATATAGATACTTTTGTACCTGTTTCCTCCAGCATCTTCACATGGTCCTTTGTTGTTGTTCTGGGACTGATTTGCACTTTTTGCACCAAAGTACCTTCATCTCTAGGAGACAGAACGCATCTCCTTCCTGAGCGATATGACGGCTGCGTGGTCCCATGGTGTTTACACTTGCGTACTATTGTTTGCACAGATGAACGTGGTTCCTTCAGGCGTTTGGAAATTGCTCCCAAGGATGAACCAGACTTGTGGAGGTCTACAATTTTGTTTCTGAGGTCTTGGCTAATTTCTTTAGATTTTTCTATGATGTCAAGCAAAGAGGCTCTGAGTTTGAAGGTAGGCCTTGAAATACATCCACAGCTACACCTCCAATTGACTCACATGATGTCAATTAGCCTATCAGAAGCTTCTAAAGCCATGACATTATATTCTGGAATTTTACAAGCTGTTTAAAGACACAGTCAACTTAGTGTATGTAAACTTCTGACCCACTGGAATTGTGACACAGTGTATTTATTATAAGTGAAATAATCTGTCTGTAAACAATTGTTGGAAAAATGACTTGTGTCATGCACAAATTAGATGTCCTAACCGACTTTCCAAAACTATAGTTTTTTTTAAATAAATTTGTGGAGTGGTTGAAAAACTAGTTTTAATGACTCCAACCTAAGTATATGTAAACTTCCGACTTCGACTGTATATGTATGTGTAACCGATGTGAAATGGCTAGCTAGTTAGCGGTGGTACACGCTAAGTTTCAATCGGTGACGTCACTCGCTCTGAGACCTTGAAGTAGTGGTTCCCCTTGCTCTACAAGGGCCGCGGCTTTTGTGTAGCGATGGGTAACGATGCTTCGTGGGTGTCAGTTGTCTTTGTGTGCAGAGGGTCCCTGGTTCAAGGGGTGAGGGGACGGGCGAAAGTTATACTGTTACATATGGGACTCCCGAGTGGCGCAGCAGTCTAAGGCACTGCATCTCAGTGCTTGAGGCGTCACTACAGACACCCTGGTTCGAATACAGGCTGTATCACAACCGGCTGTGATTGGAAGTCCAATAGGGCGGGGTGTAGGCCGTCATTGTAAATAAGAATGTGTTCTTTAACTGTCGTGTCTGGTTAAATGTTAGATTTCAAAAAGCTTACGTTTAAGATGTTCAAAATTAATGAGCCATGAGTTGTTGTCCCTCAGGTAGATCTTCTGATGTTGGGAATGATTAGGTCAGGTGGTTGATATCAACCATAGAGGATGTTTCATTATTCCATTGCATAATGTGACCCCCCCCCCCCCCTCATTATTTAAATAATTGAAGCATTATAGAACCCCCCCTGAAGCATATCCACAAGCTTTTTAACAGTACAGGGTAAACTATCAAGATAACTAGGTTGAAATATGTATGTGACACAACGCCTCGTTAATACTCCACATGTGCTCATACATTTTGTCATGCCTAATGAGTAGTGGCAGGATGGAGCCACATCGTATTGAACGTACATCTCTAATCAACCCCAGACCTGCAGTTTGGAGTGGTGGAAAATGGGAGGTACATTTTTTTAGGGGGGGGGGGGGGGGGGTGATATCTTGCATGCTAGAGTTTCTCAGGGACCAGCAGTTTCTTGTGACCGCAGAGAATGTAATCTGGTGAGTAAATCAGTAAGGAACCCTAATTGAGTCTGAATGAATGACAACACAAAGTTTTTCACCTTTATTTAACCAGATATGCTTGTTGAGAACAAGTTCTCATTTGCAATTGCGACCTGGCCAAGATAAAGCATAGCAGTTCGACACATACAACAACACAGAGTTACACATGGAATGAACAAAACATAGTCAATAATACAGTAGAGAAAAAGAAAACAAAGTCTATATAAAGTGAGTGCAAATTAGGTCAAATAAGGGAGTTAAGGCAATAAATAGGCCATGGAATGGTAGATGTGCAAAAGATGGATGTGCAAGTAGAGATACTGTGGTGCAAAAGGAGCAAAATAAATAAATACAGTATGGGGATGAGGTAGATGGGCTATGAACAGGTGCAGTGATCTGTGAGCTGCTCTGACAGCTGGTCTTAAAGCTAGTGAGGGAGATGGGAATCTCTCTCCAGCTTCAGTGATTTTTGCAGTTCGTTCCAGTCAGTGGCAGCAGAGGACTGGAAGGAAAGGCGACCAAAGGAGGAATTGGCTTTGGGGGTGACCAGTGAGATATACCTGCTGGAGCATGTGCTACGAGTGGGTACTGCTATGGTGACCAGCGAGCTGAGATAGGGTGGGGCTTTACCTAGCAGAGACTTGTAGCTAACCTGTAGCCAGTGTGTTTGGCGATGAGTATGAAGCGAGGGCCAGTCAACGAGAGCATATAGGTCGCAGTGGTGAGTAGTGTATGGGGCTTTGGTGGCAAAACGGATGGCACTGTGATAGACTACATCCAGTTTGCTGAGTAGAGTGTTGGAGGCTATTTTATAGATGACATCGCCGAAGTCAAGGATCGGTAGGATGGTCAGTTTTACGAGGGTATGTTTGGCAGCATGAGTGAAGGAAGCTTTGTTGCAAAATAGGAAGCCAATTCTAGATTTCATTTTTGATTGGAGATGCTTAATGTGAGTCTGGAAGGAGAGTTTACAGTCTAGCCAGACACCTAGGTATTTGTAGTTATCCATGTATTCTAAGTCAGAGCCGTCCAGAGTAGTGATGCTGGATGGGCGGGCAGGTGCGGGCAATGATCGGTTGAATAGCATGCATTTAGTTTCATTTGCGTTTAAGAGCAGTTGGAGGCCACGGAAGGAGAGTTGTATGGCATTGAAGCTCGTCTGGAGGTCAGTTGACACAGTGTCCAAAGAAGGAAGTATACAGAATGGTGTCGTCGGTGTAGAGGTGCATCAGAGAATCACCAGCAGCAAGAGCGACATCAACGAAAGTAAAGCCTTATGGTAGTTCACTGCTTCAGTTTTTACCCAATCAGCTTCTTATCAATCAATATTAGTGCGACATACAGCCTGGTCCCAGATCTGTTTGTGCTCTTGGCAACTCCATTGGTCATGGTCAAGCAAAACATGACATGTCAATTGGGAGTTGACACGATAGTAAAGACTGGCACTCATTCACTCAGGCTAACATAAAGCAGGGACGAAGACATGAGTGGTCTGTGATCCAGAAGTAGCCTATACAGAAGCCTATGGAGTTCTGTTCGTGTTTGACTTTTTCACATTCAAGTCAAAAGCAGCTTCTACAGTGACAACATTGACATGTTGGCTAAAGAAACACGTTTCAAGTTAACGAAAAGCTCAGTAAAGTTTTGTTTGTCTGTGCCATTTGCATTTACTTATGGAAGCCAGTTGACCGCCACCCCCCAAACAATCTGACTTTTGGGGTAAGACTGTTGCTCATGAGGCATTTCCAAGTTACATTCTTCAAGAATCGCTGGTTATATATTCATAATTTAAAATTAAAAAAATATATTAATTAAATCTCATGTCAACCAGATGTCATCAAACAGGTACCAACTCACATCAACAAAACGGTCCATTCCATTAATATGGAACATTATCACCACAAACTCTCTCTCTCTCGTGAACACTCACACACACACAAACACACACACGTGAGATTGACTATAGGATATACATAAGGTTATCCTTGAAAGTTGAGCACATTGGATTCAAATGATATGTTTAGGCAATCTGTATCTCATAATAATGACTTACTGTCTCATAATGATGACTTACTGTCTCATAATAATGACTTACTGTCTCATAATAATGACTTACTGTCTCATAATAATGACTTACTGTCTGGTAATGATGACTTACTGTCTCATAATAATGACTTACTGTCTGGTAATGACTTACTGTCTCATAATAATGACTTACTATCTCATAATAATGACTTACTGTCTCATAATAATGACTTACTGTCTGGTAATGATGACTTACTGTCTCATAATAATGACTTACTGTCTCATAACTATTACTTACTGTATCATAATAATGACTTACTGTCTTGTAATAATGACTTACTGTCTCATAATGATGACTTACTGTCTCATAATAATGACTTACTGTCTCATAGTGATGAGTTTCCTGTTACCTATGCTTCAGCAGTAGAGCGAGGAGGGAGATTTTTTGGGCGGGATTTTACGGCTTTGATTGATGCTGCTGCGCACAGGGAGGTAGCAGGCTCATTATGCATTTCATAGTAGTTGAAGTAGAGGAGGGTGCGCAACTTCTTCCGAGGAGTGTGATCTTGATTGGAGTCAATTCAGCTGCCGGAGAAAAACTGCAAGCCACAGATTGGCGACTGAAACCAAGGGACTACATTTCGCAAAGTTCCCTGACACGCAAAGAGCTGGTGGTAAGATATTTGACATTTGTGAACGTGTTAATAACGAATAATAACACACTTATAGGACTCGATATTATCAGTATTCGATTTAAAACGTGAATTGCCTTATTTCGTTTTAATTTTACTAGACTAAATGTCAACTTTCAGGCAAAGAAAGCACCTAGATAATGCAGTGTCAGTCATGCGAATCGATTCACTGTTCATCCGTTGATATTTATCAGATAACATATTTGGTATATGTTAAATACTTTCATAAATTGGGAAAGGTAACCTGTGTGTTTTTATCAAGAGAACAGATATTCCCGTGGCTTTGTAGGTCAAGAAATCTGGACACACAAAGATAGGCTATCTATCACAGCTGTAACGAGACCTGTCTGACTGTGAGTCAGTAACTAAGGAGGAAAAAGACTCCTGAGCTGAGTCCCGACATCCGTTTTTAAGTGGAAGCGGAATTTAGATTGAAAATCTGTATCCCTTAAAATCTAAAAACGTCCCTACCGTTGACCCCGCAGAGAGTAGTGTTGGTGTGATACCAAACCAGTGATATGAATGCGGGTTGAAAACGAAGCAGATACAGTGCTCTTTAGGAGAGATGTAGTGCTCTTTAGGAGAGATGTAGTGCTCTTTAGGAGAGATGTAGTGCTCTTTAGGAGAGATGCAGTGCTCTTTAGGAGAGATGCAGTGCTCTTTAGGAGAGATGCAGTGCTCTTTAGGAGAGATGCAGTGCTCTTTAGGAGAGATGCAGTGCTCTTTAGGAGAGATGCAGTGCTCTTTAGGAGATATGCAGTGCTCTTTGGGAGAGATGCAGTGCTCTTTAGGAGAGACGCAGTGCTCTTTAGGAGAGACGCAGTGCTCTTTAGGAGAGACGCGGTGCTCTTTAGGAGATACGCGGTGCTCGTTAGGAGAGACGCAGTGCTCTTTAGGAGAGACGCAGTGCTATTTAGGAGATACGCGGTGCTCTTTAGGAGAGACGCGGTGCTCTTTAGGAGAGACGCAGTGCTCTTTAGGAGAGACGCAGTGCTCTTTAGGAGAGACGCAGTGCTCTTTAGGAGAGACGCAGTGCTCTTTAGGAGGAACATTTTATTGGGTGTTGTTTTACACAAGACACAGGCAGAACATGTGACTTATTTCTCTCATAGCCTCTCTCTATCTCTCGCTCTCTCTTTCTCTCTCTCTCTCTCTCGCTCTCAATTCATTTCAGTGGGCTTTGTTGGCATGGTAAACATATGTTTACATTGCCAAAGCAAGTAAAATGGATAAACAAAAGTGAAAAACAGTTTCTCTCTCTCTTACATATTCTCTCTCAGCCTCATGCGCTCTCTCTCTCTCTCTCTCTCTCTCTATTTAGTCGTCATGCTCTCTCAATTCAATTCGAAGAGCTTTATTGGCATGGGAAACCTATTTCACTTGCCAAAGCAAGTGGAATAGATAATAAACAAGAGTAAAATAAGCAATAAAAAATGAACAGTAAACATTACACTCACAAAAGTTCAAAAAGAATAAAGACATTTCAAGTGTCACATTATGTCTATACAGTGTTGTAACGATGTGCAAATAGTTCAAGTACAAAAGAGAAAATAAATATGGATTGTATTTACAAGTGTTAGTTATTCACTGGTTGCCCTTTTCTTGTGGCAACAGGTCACAAACCTCTCTCTCTCCATTAAATGTTTTCTCTCTCAGCCAACAAATGGTTAAATGTCCTCTTTATCTCTCTTTAAACTTTATTTCCTGTATAGACAGTGTCCTGACTAGTATAGGTGTCACAACTTCCGCCGAAGTCGGCTCCTCTCCTTGATCAGACGGCGTTCGGTGGTCAACGTCACCGGTCTTCCAGCCATCGCCGCTCCACTTTTCATTGTTCCATTTGTTTTGTCTTGTTTCTCTGCACACCTGGTTAACATTCCCTAATCACACTACATATACAGTGCCTTGCGAAAGTATTCGGCCCCCTTGAACTTTGCGACCTTTTGCCACATTTCAGGCTTCAAACATAAAGATATAAAACTGTATTTTTTTGTGAAGAATCAACAACAAGTGGGACACAATCATGAAGTGGAACGACATTTATTGGATATTTCAAACTTTTTTAACAAATCAAAAACAGAAAAATTGGGCGTGCAAAATTATTCAGCCCCTTTACTTTCAGTGCAGCAAACTCTCTCCAGAAGTTCAGTGAGGATCTCTGAATGATCCAATGTTGACCTAAATGACTAATGATGATAAATACAATCCACCTGTGTGTAATCAAGTCTCCGTATAAATGCACCTGCACTGTGATAGTCTCAGAGGTCCGTTAAAAGCGCAGAGAGCATCATGAAGAACAAGGAACACACCAGGCAGGTCCGAGATACTGTTGTGAAGAAGTTTAAAGCCGGATTTGGATACAAAAAGATTTCCCAAGCTTTAAACATCCCAAGGAGCACTGTGCAAGCGATAATATTGAAATGGAAGGAGTATCAGACCACTGCAAATCTACCAAGACCTGGCCGTCCCTCTAAACTTTCAGCTCATACAAGGAGAAGACTGATCAGAGATGCAGCCAAGAGGCCCATGATCACTCTGGATGAACTGCAGAGATCTACAGCTGGACAACAATCAGGACAACAATCAGTCGTATATTGCACAAATCTGGCCTTTATGGAAGAGTGGCAAGAAGAAAGCCATTTCTTAAAGATATCCATAAAAAGTGTCGTTTAAAGTTTGCCACTAGCCACCTGGGATACACACCAAACATGTGGAAGAAGGTGCTCTGGTCAGATGAAACCAAAATTGAACTTTTTGGCAACAATGCAAAACGTTATGTTTGGCGTAAAAGCAACAGAGCTGAACACACCATCCCCACTGTCAAACATGGTGGTGGCAGCATCATGGTTTGGGCCTGCTTTTCTTCAGCAGGGACAGGGAAGATGGTTAAAATTGATGGGAAGATGGATGGAGCCAAATACAGGAACATTCTGGAAGAAAACCTGATGGAGTCTGCAAAAGACCTGAGACTGGGACGGAGATTTGTCTTCCAACAAGACAATAATCCAAAACATAAAGCAAAATCTACAATGGAATGGTTAAAAAATAAACATATCCAGGTGTTAGAATGGCCAAGTCAAAGTCCAGACCTGAATCCAATCGAGAATCTGTGGAAAGAACTGAAAACTGCTGTTCACAAATGCTCTCCATCCAACCTCACTGAGCTCGAGCTGTTTTGCAAGGAGGAATGGGAAAAAATTTCAGTCTCTCGATGTGCAAAACTGATAGAGACATACCCCAAGCGACTTACAGCTGTAATCGCAGCAAAAGGTGGCGCTACAAAGTATTAACTTAAGGGGGCTGAATAATTTTGCACGCCCAATTTTTCTGTTTTTGATTTGTTAAAAAAGTTTGAAATATCCAATAAATGTTGTTCCACTTCATGATTGTGTCCCACTTGTTGTTGATTCTTCACAAAAAAATACACTTTTATATCTTTATGTTTGAAGCCTGAAATGTGGCAAAAGGTCGCAAAGTTCAAGGGGGCCGAATACTTTCGCAAGGCACTGTATATTCCCTCTGTTCCCTCCCCATGTCTTTGTGTGGAATTGTTTCGTTACGTGTTTTGTGTGACGCGCCAGGCTGGTTTTTCCCCGGGTACCGTGTTCAACCCGAAGTATGTTTAATTGCTAAACATTTGTATCATTGTGACTGTTGTCACACTTTTCATTTTGCCTTTGGCTGTAGGTTTTTTGACGCAGTTGCGTCCGTCTGTTGTTTGCTTCTGCCAAATAAAGTCTGCGCCTGATCACAACTCTCTGCTCTCCTGCACCTGACTTCTATACCAGTAGAGCACAACTCTCCGCTCTCCTGCACCTGACTTCTATACCAGTAGAGCACAACTCTCCGCTCTCCTGCACCTGACTTCTATACCAGTAGAGCACAACTCTCTGCTCTCCTGCACCTGACTTCTATACCAGTAGAGCACAACACTCCGCTCTCCTGCACCTGACTTCTATACCAGTAGAGCACAACTCTCTGCTCTCCTGCACCTGACTTCTATACCAGTAGAGCACAACTCTCTGCTCTCCTGCACCTGACTTCTATACCAGTAGAGCACAACTCTCTGCTCTCCTGCACCTGACTTCTAGACCAGGAGAGCACAACTCTCTGCTCTCCTGCACCTGACTTCTACACCAGTAGAGCACAACTCTCTGCTCTCCTGCACCTGACTTCTATATCAGTTGAGCACAACTCTCTGCTCTCATGCACCTGACTTCTATACCAGTAGAGCACAACTCTCTGCTCTCCTGCACCTGACTTCTATACCAGTAGATCACAACTCTCTGCTCTACTGCACCTGACTTCTACACCAGTAGAGCACAACTCTCTGCTCTCCTACACCTGACTTCTACACCAGTAGAGCACAACTCTCTGCTCTCCTGCACCTGACTTCTATATCAGTTGAGCACAACTCTCTGCTCTCATGCACCTGACTTCTATACCAGTAGAGCACAACTCTCTGCTCTCCTGCACCTGACTTCTATACCAGTAGATCACAACTCTCTGCTCTACTGCACCTGACTTCTACACCAGTAGATCACAACTCTCTGCTCTCCTGCACCTGACTTCTATACCAGTAGCACACAACCTGACAATAGGGGAGTCCTTGTTCTGTTGCACATATTCCTAGGGCTCTAAACTGGATAGATTGGATAGACAGAGATCATCAACTTGATTCGATCCACAGGCCACCAGTTGGGGAACCCTAATTTCCTGGATCATTCAAACTAAGAGCTTGATTGACCGTGTCCTGACTAGTATAGGGGAGTCATTGTCTAATAGGAAGAATACAATAGGTTTGTTTTCTACTGTTTTACTTTTGTGTGATTTGCCGGCCTTATCAGCATCACCGTTAAAGCAGTTCTGTATAGGATGCCTATGTATCCATCTAAACTAACCAATATCCTCGCCTTCATTCGATCCACTTTGGTCCAACTGTACATATATTGGTTTGATAATTTAAACAATTGGCTTTTTGTGAGGTGTCTTTCCCTGTGAGTAACCAGCAGAAAGGTGGCGGCAGACAGAAAGAACTCACTCATTATTTGTAGGAAAAGAGGAATTTGCCATTTTTAGAACAGAGGGGTGATGGTAGAAAATACATTTTGTCAGCTTTTTTTAATCCTAACATTGCAGCCACATGATTCTGCCCCATTCGGACCACAGTGGCACTCCCCTGACATTCTCCTCATTGGGGAAGGTTGGTTTTGTGTACAATCATTGAAGCTGTGCCAGACGGTTGGCAGGACTTCTAGAGATGGAGTCTTTCCCAGAAACTGCCCGAGAGGGTACACTCTTAGAAAAAATGGTTCCAAAGGGGTTCTTCGGCTGACCCCATAGGTTAACTCTTTTTAGTTCTAGGGAGAACCCTTTTGTGTTCCAGGTAGAACCCTTTTTTCCCCCCTGGAACCAATAATGGTTCTTCAAATGGTTAGCCTATGGGGACACCCAAAGAACCCTTTTAGGTTCTAGATAGCACCTTTTTTTCTAAGAGTGTTTACATCTCAAATGGCACTCTATTCCCTATATAGTGTACTACTTTTGACAAAAGCCCTATGGGGAAGTAGTGCACTATATAAGGAATAGGGTGCCATTTGGGATACACCTCGATACTGGCTCAGGCCATGAGCAGGGGCCATTGACCGACAGGTTGTGAATCATTCACTATCATTATACTGTCACTTCTGTTTCCATTTCCTACTTGCCTGGATAGTTATATAGTGTCAACTCCTTGCTTGGCTAGTGGTGTAGATGAGGCTGGGTCTAGTCATGCTATAGAGGGTGGTGTAGATGAGGCTGGGTCTAGTCATGCTAGAGATGGTGGTGTAGATGAGGCTGGGTCTAGTCAGGCTATAGAGGGTGGTGTAGATGAGGCTGGGTCTAGTCATGCTATGGATGGTGGTGTAGATGAGGCTGGGTCTAGTCATGCTATGGATGGTGGTGTAGATGAGGCTGGGTCTAGTCATGCTAGAGATGGTGGTGTAGATGAGGCTGGGTCTAGTCAGGCTATAGATGGTGGTGTAGATGAGGCTGGGTCTAGTCAGGCTATAGATGGTGGTGTAGATGAGGCTGGGTCTAGTCAGGCTATAGATGGTGGTGTAGATGAGGCTGGGTCTAGTCATGCTAGAGATGGTGGTGTAGATGAGGCTGGGTCTAGTCAGGCTATAGATGGTGGTGTAGATGAGGCTGGGTCTAGTCATGCTAGAGATGGTGGTGTAGATGAGGCTGGGTCTAGTCATGTTATGGATGGTGGTGTAGATGAGGCTGGGTCTAGTCAGGCTATAGATGGTGGTGTAGATGAGGCTGGGTCTAGTCAGGCTATAGATGGTGGTGTAGATGAGGCTGGGTCTAGTCATGCTAGAGATGTTGGTGTAGATGAGGCTGGGCCGAGTCAGGTAATGGATGGTGGTGTAGATGAGGCTGGGTCTAGTCATGTTATGGATGGTGGTGTAGATGAGGCTGGGCCGAGTCAGGTAATGGATGGTGGTGTAGATGAGGCTGGGCCGAGTCAGGTAATGGATGGTGGTGTAGATGAGGCTGGGCCGAGTCAGGTAATGGATGGTGGTGTAGATGAGGCTGGGTCTAGTCATGTTATGGATGGTGGTGTAGATGAGGCTGGGCCGAGTCAGGTAATGGATGGTGGTGTAGATGAGGCTGGGCCGAGTCAGGTAATGCTAGTGGATGAGGAGAGTATAGTGGGGAAGGGTAAGCGACTAGGGGTGTTGGAGGAGGGTGTCATGCAGAAGAGGAAAAAGGTGGAGAAGAAAGAAGGTGGGAGAGGAGAGGCCGGTGTGGTCAACGGCACTAAGGAACCTTTTCCTGGTGCTGGGGAGGAATCCCCGACTAGAGAGAAAGGGCAGGTGGTCAGGATGGGAGGTGAAGATGAAGAGGACGATGAGGAGACTTTCTTTTCAGACTCCTCGTCAATGGGTCCTGAGCTGACAGCCAGAGGGGTCAAAGTCCACAGTGAGAGAACTGTTAAGGTTCCTGAATGAGACTAAAAGGAAAAAGGTTCATCTTTAAGCTTTTTTTGCGATCTGGGAAAGTTTGTAAGATCAGTACAACACACTATGAAAATCAAATCAAAGTTTATTTGTCATGTGCGCCGAATACAACAGGTGTAGTACAGTGAAATGCTGAATACAACAGGTGTAGTAGACCTTACAGTGAAATGCTGAATACAACAGGTGTAGTAGACCTTACAGTAAAATGCTTACTTACAGGCTCTAACCAACAGCGCAAAAAAGGTATTAGGTGAACAATAGGTAAGTAAAGAAATAAAAACAACAGTAAAAAGACAGTGAAAAATAACAGTAGCGAGGATATAACAGTAGCGAGGCTATATACAGTAGTGAGGATATAACAGTAGCGAGGCTATATACAGTAGAGATACTATAACAGTAGCGGGGCTATATCAGTAGTGAGGCTATATCAGTAGTGAGGCTATAACAGTAGTGAGGCTATATACAGTAGTGAGGCTATATACAGTAGTGAGGCTATATACAGTAGTGAGGCTATATACAGTAGTGAGGCTATATACAGTAGTGAGGCTATATCAGTAGTGAGGCTATATACAGTAGTGAGGCTATATACAGTAGCGAGGCTATAACAGTAGTGAGGCTATATAGAGTAGTGAGGCTATATACAGTAGTGAGGCTATATCAGTAGTGAGGCTATAACAGTAGTGAGGCTATATACAGTAGTGAGGCTATATACAGTAGTGAGGCTATAACAGTAGCGAGGCTATAACAGTAGGGAGGCTATATACAGTAGTGAGGCTATAACAGTAGCGAGGATATAACAGTAGTGAGGCTATAACAGTAGTGAGGCTATATACAGTAGTGAGGCTATAACAGTAGTGAGGCTATATACAGTAGTGAGGCTATATACAGTAGTGAGGCTATATACAGTAGAGAGGCTATATACAGTAGTGAGGCTATAACAGTAGAGAGGCTATATACAGTAGTGAGGCCAAATACAGTAGAGAGGCTATATACAGTAGTGAGGCTATATACAGTAGAGAGGCTATATACAGTAGTGAGGCTATATACAGTAGAGAGGCTATATACAGTAGTGAGGCTATAACAGTAGTGAGGCTATATACAGTAGTGAGGCTATATACAGTAGTGAGGCTATATACAGTAGAGAGGATATATACAGTAGAGAGGATATATACAGTAGAGGCTATATACAGTAGTGAGGCTATATACAGTAGAGAGGCTATATACAGTAGAGAGGCTATATACAGTAGTGAGGCTATAACAGTAGTGAGGCTATAACAGTAGAGAGGATATATACAGTAGTGAGGCTATAACAGTAGTGAGGCTATATACAGTAGTGAGGCTATATACAGTAGTGAGGTTATATACAGTAGAGAGGCTATATACAGTAGTGAGGCTATATACAGTAGTGAGGCTATATACAGTAGTGAGGCTATATACAGTAGTGAGGCTATAACAGTAGAGAGGCTATAACAGTAGTGAGGATATAACAGTAGAGAGGCTATATACAGTAGTGAGGCTATAACAGTAGTGAGGCTATATACAGTAGAGAGGCTCCATACAGGCACCGGTTAGTCGGGCTGATTGAGGTAGTATGTACATTAATGTATAGTTAAAGTGACTATGCATATAAGATAAACAGAGAGTAGCAGCTGCGTAAAAGAGGGGTTGGGTGAGGCACACAATGCAAATAGTCCGGGTAGCCATTTGATTACCTGTTCAGGAGTCTTATGTAAAAACTGTTGAGAAGCCTTTTTGTCCTAGACTTGGCACTCCGGTACAGCTTGCTATGCGGTAGTAGAGAGAACAGTCTATGACTGGGGTGGCTGGGGTCTTTGACAATTTTTAGGGCCTTCCTCTGACACCGCCTGGTGTAGAGGTCCTGGATGACAGGTAGCTTAGCCCCAGTGATGCACTGGGCCGTACGCACTACCCTCTGTAGTGCCTTGCGGTCGGAGGCCGAACAATTGCCTAACCAGGCAGTGATGCAACCAGTCAGGATGCTCTCCATCTTGCAGCTGTAGAACCTTTTGAGGATCTGAGGACCCATGCCAAATCTTTTTAGTTTCCTGAGGGGGAATATGCTTTGTTGTGCCCTTTTCACGATTATCTTGGTGCTTGGACCATTCTAGTTTGTTGTTGATGTGGACACCAAGGAACTTGAAGCTCTCAAACTGCTCCACTACAGCCCCGTCGATGAGAATGGGGGCGTGCTCGGTCCTCCTTTTCCAGTAGTCCACAATCATCTCCTTAGTCTTGGTTACGTTGAGGGATAGGTTGTTATTCTGGCACCACCCGGCCTCTCTGACCTCCTCCCTATAGGCAGAGGGTTCTACATGAAGCCCTGGCCACTAGCAGGACTAACATCTAAGGGGACCTCCAGTGGAGGGTTCTACATGAAGCCCTGGCCACTAACAGGACTAACATCTAAGGAGACCTCCAGTGGAGGGTTCTACATGAAGCCCTGGCCACTAACAAGACTAACATCTAAGGGGACCTCCAGTGGAGGGTTCTACATGAAGCCCTGGCCACTAACAGGACTAACATCTAAGGGGACCTCCAGTGGAGGGTTCTACATGAAGCCCTGGCCACTAACAGGACTAACATCTAAGGGGACCTCCAGTGGAGGGTTCTACATGAAGCCCTGGCCACTAACAGGACTAACATCTAAGGGGACCTCCAGTGGAGGGTTCTACATGAAGCCCTGGCCACTAACAGGACTAACATCTAAGGGGACCTCCAGTGGAGGGTTCTACATGAAGCCCTGGCCACTAACAGGGCTAACATCTAAGGGGACCTCCAGTGGAGGGTTCTACATGAAGCCCTGGCCACTAACAGGACTAACATCTAAGGGGACCTCCAGTGGAGGGTTCTACATGAAGCCCTGGCCACTAACAGGACTAACATCTAAGGGGACCTCCAGTGGAGGGTTCTATATGAAGCCCAGGCCACTAACAGGACTAACATCTAAGGAGACCTCCAGTGGAGGGTTCTACATGAAGCCCTGGCCACTAACAGGACTAACATCTAAGGGGACCTCCAGTGGAGGGTTCTACATGAAGCCCTGGCCACTAACAGGACTAACATCTAAGGGGACCTCCAGTGGAGGGTTCTACATGAAGCCCTGGCCACTAACAGGACTAACATCTAAGGAGACCTCCAGTGGAGGGTTCTACATGAAGCCCTGGCCACTAACAGGACTAACATCTAAGGAGACCTCCAGTGGAGGGTTCTACATGAAGCCCTGGCCACTAACAGGACTAACATCTAAGGGCCAGGGCCAGTGGAGGGTTCTACATGAAGCCCTGGCCACTAACAGGACTAACATCTAAGGGGACCTCCAGTGGAGGGTTCTACATGAAGCCCTGGCCACTAACAGGACTAACATCTAAGGGGACCTCCAGTGGAGGGTTCTACATGAAGCCCTGGCCACTAACAGGACTAACATCTAAGGGGACCTCCAGTGGAGGGTTCTACATGAAGCCCTGGCCACTAACAGGACTAACATCTAAGGAGACCTCCAGTGGAGGGTTCTACATGAAGCCCTGGCCACTAACAGGACTAACATCTAAGGGGACCTCCAGTGGAGGGTTCTACATGAAGCCCTGGCCACTAACAGGACTAACATCTAAGGGGACCTCCAGTGGAGGGTTCTACATGAAGCCCTGGCCACTAACAGGGCTAACATCTAAGGGGACCTCCAGTGGAGGGTTCTACATGAAGCCCTGGCCACTAACAGGACTAACATCTAAGGAGACCTCCAGTGGAGGGTTCTACATGAAGCCCTGGCCACTAACAGGACTAACATCTAAGGGGACCTCCAGTGGAGGGTTCTACATGAAGCCCTGGCCACTAACAGCTGGCTGGCACGGAACGACTCGGGAGTCAGACAGGGGTGTCCTTTCTGTGTCATGAGTGAAACTGTGCATCATGTGTTTTCTGTGTGACAGGTTAATGCCGTTAATGTTTCTGTTGGAATGTCTGTGTGAGAGGTCGGGGGTGGAGTTTACTGTCGGGATGTTTATAATGGGGTACAGGTATTCGAATAAGGAAAAGGCCAAATGTGTGTTGTTGAATTTTCTGTTTGCTCAGACAAAGTTGGCTATTTGGCTGACCAGGAGGAACAGGGTCAAAGGTGGGGGGATAACAGACCCTTTACTATTATTTAATGGGATGGTCTCTGCGCGCCTTAGGGTGGAATTTGAGTTGTATAAAATTGTAAAAAGTGTGGAGATATGGTGTTTCGGAGAGGCCGTCTGTATAGCTGGGGAAGATGGTTTGGCTATACGGTTGTAGAAATGGTGAGGTTTTGGTTAATGTGATGTTGTTTTGTATCGTGGGGTAGAGGGCAAGGTGAGTATGCAGCACAGGGGATATAATAAAAGTCAAAAGTCTCTCCCTGTCTGTCTCTCTCCCCAGTCTCTCTTTCTCTCTCTCTCCCCAGTCTCTTTCTCTCTCTCTTCCCAGTCTCTCTTTCTCTCTCTCTCCCCAGTCTCTCTTTCTCGCTCTCTCCCCAGTCTCTCTTTCTCTCTCTCTCCCCAGTCTCTCTTTCTCGCTCTCTCCCCAGTCTCTCTTTCTCTCTCTCTCCCCAGTCTCTCTTTCTCTCTCTCTCCCCAGTCTCTCTTTCTCTCTCTCTCCCCAGTCTCTCTTTCTCTCTCTCTCTCCCCAGTCTCTCTTTCTCTCTCTCTCTCCAGTCTCTCTTTCTCTCTCTCTCTCCCCAGTCTCTCTTTCTCTCTCTCTCCCCAGTCTCTCTTTCTCTCTCTCTCTCCCCAGTCTCTCTTTCTCTCTCTCTCTCCCCAGTCTCTCTTTCTCTCTCTCTCTCCCCAGTCTCTCTTTCTCTCTCTCTCTCCCCAGTCTCTCTTTCTCTCTCTCTCCCCAGTTTCTCTTTCTCTCTCTCTCCCCAGTTTCTCTTTCTCTCCCCAGTCTCATTCTCCCCCGTTTCTCTTTCTCTCTCTCCCCCCCCATTTCTCTCTCTCTCCCCAGTCTCTCTCTCCCCCGTCTCTCTCTTATATTGATTTGTCCTCCACTCCATCTTATAGTTCCTCATACTCCCTCCCTCAAAGCTTGTTGAGTTTCTGGGTTGTGTTGACAGACATTTGTCTCAACAATCCTAAACTGCTTACACATGGAGATGTTACACAAAAAAGTCTAAAATCAATCAGCCATGAAACAGAGGCAACAGGCCATAGGGGTGCCTGAGGCTCTGGGAAAATAAACACAGTTGAGAACATTAACACTCGGGGTCTGGGGTTGGATGGATGGATGCTCCACTGGCTACCAGCAGCTATTTGTTTGGAAAATGTGTTTACATTTTACAAGCATATTTGTTTTGGAATATGACTGACGGCTGATTGTGCAGATTAAGAAAACTTTTGTTTATTTCTTCTTTGGTCAGATTTCCACAGAAAAATAATCTAAATGAAACAGCCTGTTGCCACAAGTAACATTGCTCGAGAAGAGGATTCCAGAGATTCCATGGCTATCTATGACTACATGAAGAATATACAAGATTTATACAGTATCTACACAGTACACAGTATAGATGTATAAAGTATTGATTTATACAGTATAGATGTATACAGTATAGATGTATACAGTATAGATGCATAAAGTATAGATGTATACAGTATAGATGTATACAGTAGATTTATACAGTATAGATGTATAAAGTATAGATTTATACAGTATAGATGTATACAGTATAGATGTATAAAGTATTGATTTATACAGTATAGATGTAAAAAGTATTAATTTATACAGTATAGATGTATACAGTAGATTTATGCAGTATAGATGTATACAGTATAGATGTATACAGTATAGATGCATACAGTAGATTTATACAGTATAGATGTATAAAGTATAGATTTATACAGTATAGATGTATACAGTATAGATGTATACAGTATAGATGTATACAGTAGATTTATACAGTATAGATGTATACAGTATAGATGTATACAGTAGATTTATACAGTATAGATGTATACAGTATAGATGTATACAGTATAGATTTATACAGTAGATTTATACAGTATAGATGTATACAGTATAGATGTATACAGTATAGATGTATACAGTAGATTTATACAGTATAGATGTATACAGTATAGATGTATACAGTAGATTTATACAGTATAGATGTATAAAGTATAGATTTATACAGTATAGATGTATACAGTATAGATGTATACAGTATAGATGTATACAGTAGATTTATACAGTATATATGTATACAGTAGATTTATACAGTATAGATGTATACAGTAGATTTATGCAGTATAGATGTATACAGTAGATTTATACAGTATAGATGTATAAAGTATAGATTTATACAGTATAGATGTATACAGTATAGATGTATACAGTATAGATGTATACAGTAGATTTATACAGTATATATGTATACAGTAGATTTATACAGTATAGATGTATACAGTAGATTTATACAGTATAGATGTATACAGTATAGATGTATACAGTATAGATGTATACAGTAGATTTATACAGTATAGATGTATACAGTATAGATGTATAAAGTATAGATTTATACAGTATAGATGTATAGATGTATAAAGTATTGATTTATACAGTATAGATGTAAAAAGTATTAATTTATACAGTATAGATTTATACAGTATAGATGTATAAAGTATTGATTTATACAGTATAGATTTATACAGTATAGATGTATAAAGTATTGATTTATACAGTATAGATTTATACAGTATAGATGTATACAGTATAGATGTATACAGTATAGATTTATACAGTATAGATGTATACAGTATAGATGTATACAGTATAGATTTATACAGTATAGATGTATAGATGTATAAAGTATTGATTTATACAGTATAGATGTAAAAAGTATTAATTTATACAGTATAGATTTATACAGTATAGATGTATAAAGTATTGATTTATACAGTATAGATTTATACAGTATAGATGTATAAAGTATTGATTTATACAGTATAGATTTATACAGTATAGATGTATACAGTATAGATGTATACAGTATAGATTTATACAGTATAGATGTATACAGTATAGATGTATACAGTATAGATTTATACAGTATAGATGTATAGATGTATAAAGTATTGATTTATACAGTATAGATGTAAAAAGTATTAATTTATACAGTATAGATTTATACAGTATAGATGTATAAAGTATTGATTTATACAGTATAGATTTATACAGTATAGATGTATAAAGTATTGATTTATACAGTATAGATTTATACAGTATAGATGTATACAGTATAGATGTATACAGTATAGATTTATACAGTATAGATGTATACAGTATAGATGTATACAGTATAGATTTATACACTAGATTTATACAGTAGATTTATACAGTAGATTTGTACAGTATAGATGTATAAAGTATTGATTTATACAGTAGATTTATACAGTATAGATGTATACAGTAGATTTATACAGTATAGATGTATAAAGTATTGATTTATACAGTATAGATGTATACAGTATAGATGTATACAGTATAGATGTATACAGTATAGATGTATACAGTATAGATTTATACAGTAGATTTATACAGTAGATTTATACAGTAGATTTGTACAGTAGATTTATACAGTAGATTTGTACAGTAGATGTATACAGTAGATTTATACAGTAGATTTGTACATGCTATATTCCTAATTTCAATAGATTTTTCTTCAGATTTTCTTCTAACTTTATGCTCTTTTTTGTTCGCTTGACTAGACCGACTTCAGCACCAGATCATGCTCAGGCTTTCAGCGCAAAGAAGGCCTTGGCACAGTGATATCTCTATTTGTATCTGGTTTGGCCCTTTGTTTTGGTATGCACCAGAGGTGGTGTAGGGGGGATGTGGTTCTAAGAGTTCTTTCAGGTGCAGCTTGCATTGTTCTCTGCAGGGTAAAAACGGTCAGCTGGAAGCCCAAGCTAAACACAGCCAAGCACGTAGCCTCTCATTAATTTAGCTTTTAATGTTCCTCAATGGGCAGGTGAAAGATCACAGACTCAGGGTTTCTGTTTTAATGTCAGCAAGGGATATTTTGATTACTACCCTACGAGCAGGTGGAGACATTTAATCAGTCCGTGCTTGTAAGTAAATTCAGATAAGAATGAAGATGTCTTCACTTGTCTTCATGTGCTACGCCATCATCATCCTCATCATCATCCTCATCATCATCCTCATCATCATCCTCCATCATCCTCATCATCATCCTCATCGTCATCCTCATCATCATTGCCCAGTGTGTGTTTCCCAGCGCAATGCAGTCTTTTTTCAACACATTGCTTGAAGTGACCTCAGAAGGACGTTGGTCTAGGAATGTTGGGCTTGGTTGACATTCAAGAACTCAGTGTCTCAAAACATCCCGTTTGGGAATGTTGAAACAGACAGAAATTGCATATCGATTTGATGAGAGCTTTCCCCTCAAAGACAACAAATGCGAATGCCAGTAGTGTTCATTTTGGTTTGTGTGGCGCGCAGGCAGCTAACAGCACTTTGTGATCCATCAGGATATCAGCCACTTCACATTGGGGGTGCCGGTACCTGGATAACAGAGAGGAGCAGTCATCTCTTTATACTGGGATAAAGGAGAGAGAGGAGCAGTCATCTCTTTATACTGGGATAAAGGAGAGAGAGGAGCAGTCTTCTCTTTGTACTGGGATAAAGGAGAGAGGGGAGCAGTAATATCTTTATACTGGGATAAAGGAGAGGGGGAGCAGTCATCTCTTTATACTGGGATAAACTAGAGAGAGGAGCAGTCACCTCTTTATACTGGGATAAAGGAGAGAGAGGAGCAGTCACCTCTTTATACTGGGATAAAGGAGAGAGGGGAGCAGTCATCTCTTTGTACTGGGATAAAGGAGAGGGATCTCTTTATACTGGGATAAAGGAGAGAGGGGAGCAGTCATCTCTTTATACTGGGATAAAGGAGAGGGGAGCAGTCATCTCTTTGTACTGGGATAAAGGAGAGGGATCTCTTTATACTGGGATAAAGGAGAGAGGGGAGCAGTCACCTCTTTATACTGGGATAAAGGAGAGGGGAGCAGTAATCTCTTTGTACTGGGATAAAGGAGAGGGATCTCTTTATACTGGGATAAAGGAGAGAGGGGAGCAGTCACCTCTTTATACTGGGATAAAGGAGAGAGGGGAGCAGTCATCTCTTTGTACTGGGATAAAGGAGAGGGATCTCTTTATACTGGGATAAAGGAGAGAGGGGAGCAGTCACCTCTTTATACTGGGATAAAGGAGAGGGGAGCAGTCATCTCTTTATACTGGGATAAAGGTGAGGGAGGAGCAGTCATATCTTTATACTGGGATAAAGGAGAGAGGAGCAGTCATCTCTTTGTATTGGAATAAAGGAGAGAGGGGAGCAGTCATCTCTTTATTCTGGTATAAAGGTGAGGGAGGAGCAGTCATATCTTTATACTGGGATAAAGGAGAGAGGAGCAGTCATCTCTTTATACTGGGATAAAGGGGAGAGGAGCAGTCATCTCTTTGTACTGGGATAAAGGAGAGAGGAGCAGTCATCTCTTTATACTGGGATAAAGGAGAGAGAGGGGAGCAGTCGTTTCTTTGTACTGGGATAAAGGAGAGAGAGGGGAGCAGTCATCTCTTTATACTGGGATAAAGGAGAGAGAGGGGTGCAGTCATCTCTTTATACTGGGATATAGGAGAGTGAGGAGCAGTCATCTCTTTATACTGGGATAAAGGAGAGAGAGGGGTGCAGTCATCTCTTTATACTGGGATAAAGGAGAGAGAGGGGTGCAGTCATCTCTTTATACTGGGATATAGGAGAGTGAGGAGCAGTCATCTCTTTATACTGGGATAAAGGAGAGCGATCTCTTTATACTGGGATAAAGGAGAGGGGAGCAGTCATCTCTTTATACTGGGATAAAGGAGAGAGAGGGGATCAGTCGTCTCTTTGTACTGGGATAAAGGAGAGAGAGGGGAGCAGTCGTCTCTTTGTTCTGGGATAAAGGAGAGAGGGGAGCAGTCATCTCTTCGTTCTGGGATAAAGGAGAGGGGAGCAGTCATATCTTTATACTGGGATAAAGGAGAGAGGAGCAGTCATCTCTTTATACTGGGATAAAGGAGAGAGGAGCAGTCATCTCTTTGTACTGGGATAAAGGAGAGAGGAGCAGTCATCTCTTTATACTGGGATAAAGGGGAGAGAGGGGAGCAGTCGTTTCTTTGTACTGGGATAAAGGAGAGAGAGGGGAGCAGTCGTCTCTTTGTACTGGGATAAAGGAGAGAGAGGGGAGCAGTCGTCTCTTTGTACTGGGATAAAGGAGAGAGAGGGGAGCAGTCGTCTCTTTGTACTGGGATAAAGGAGAGAGAGGGGAGCAGTCTTCTCTTTGTTCTGGGATAAAGGAGAGGGGAGCAGTCGTCCCACCGATAGCCTAATCCATTAATAAATATTAAAGTGAAGTAGGGTAACTATTAAATTACAGTTGATCCCTTGTCCTGTTACTACTATTTCTTACTGTTTTCATATGGTCTAGGACCACTGCATTTTTAGGGTGTTACTGTACCAGATAGAGCCCCCTGCAGAACTAACTCATGGCAGAGAGAGAACCCTGCAGAACTAACTCATGGCAGAGAGAGAACCCTGCAGAACTAACTCATGGCAGAGAGAGCCCCCTGCAGAACTAACTCATGGCAGAGAGAGCCCCCTGCAGAACTAACTCATGGCAGAGAGAGCCCCCTGCAGAACTAACTCATGGCAGAGCTCCCTGCAGAACTAACTCATGGCAGAGAGAGCCCCCTGCAAAACTAACTCATGGCAGAGAGAGAACCCTGCCGAACTAACTCATGACAGAGAGAGCCCCCTGCAGAACTAACTCATGGGAGAGAGAGCCCCCCCCACAGAACTAACTCATGGCAGAGAGAGCCCCCCGCAGAACTAACTCATGGCAGAGAGAGCCCCCTGCAGAACTAACTCATGGCAGAGAGAGAACCTCCCGAACTAACTCAAGGCTCACACACTTCCAACTGGCTCTGCACTCTGAATAAAATGTCAGATTAGAAAGAAAACAAGTTCAGATAGGCCTGGTCTGTCGCTGGGCAATGTGTGAGACAGGGAGAGGCGGCCTGGTCTGTCGCTGGGCCATGTGTGAGACAGAGAGAGGCGGCCTGGTCTGTCGTTGGACTATGTGGAAGACGAAGAGAGAGAGAGAGTTTTGATGTCTGGCTCACAGTACAAAGCCTTCAGAGTCAATGACTTCGATTAATCTTTTACCAGCCAGCGTAACCAATATATCACTGAAGAATATCCATGTGTCCTCCTGGCCAGTGTGAAATGCAGAGTTATAACAGCAGTGTGCTAGGAGAGAAAAACACGTCTCCCACTGATGGCTTTTTGTTTGACTTAACGTCTCACTGGGAGCGCAACGCGGAGACACAGATACATTTTATGTGGTTGGAAGAAAGACACAGTTGGTTGGAAGAAAGACACGTGTAGAAGGATGTGTTCAACCCATCTGTGGCTGAAAACAATGATGCCAGCCAACGTGTGTGTGTGTGTGTGTGTGTGTGTGTGTGTGTGTGCGTGTGCGTGTGCGTGTGCGTGTGTGTGTGTGTTGTTCAGTCAATTCTCTTTATTATTCTCCATATATCTTTGAGGCGTTCCCTCTATACCCAGGTCACGTCCATGTGTATTTCAACCCCCAGTCATAATGACGATGAACCACTGACGTGGCTCATTCAGGGTCAGTCATCTCCCCCACAGGAGACTCTTTGTAGTACAGTAGTTATTGCTATAACAGAAGAGTCTGGACATTGTATAAATGATCTGAAGGTGAATTTAACAAAGCTGTTGTCTGTGGGAGGGTAGACTCAATAGAGTTAGATCATCCAACAGAAAGGCCGTGGTTTTGTATTTCGGACATTTTCTCTTTTCTTTTCTTTTTCTTTTGGTATGACTTTCGTAGAAAGGAATGTCATAATGTCTGTGCTCGGTGACACAACAGCTGGAGTACAAAGAATGTATTTGGAGATGTCATGCCGGGGCCCTCGGAGAGCTGTAGAAGGAGGAACTATGTCCGGAAGAACGGCCATTGTACCAGTGTAGTGGTGATCCTAGGGACGTATGGACCAGAATATAAACCTGAGAGACATTAGCTGGGGAAGTCAAGCTGATTTCCACTGCTCTGACAATAAACAGACATGAAGTGTGATGGAGTTGTGTCTGTTTCGTGTTCCGTCCATTTTGTCTTTGAACTTTGAACTTGCAAAGCCTCAACCCTCTTCAGGCTGATGCGGTCTTGTTCATGGGAAATGATATGACTGAATTGTCCTCTGCTGCTATGACATTTTTGTAAAGGGGCTACTCAACCAAGTTTCAGTTGCTTGATAATAAATAAAATAGACAAAATAAAGGTGGATAAAACAGGAGTTGTTCTTTCACCAGCTCTTCTTTCTTGTTTGCTTGTCATGGTGTTTTAACAGGGACTCGGAATGTTAAATAAAGTCTGAGGCTCTTCATTTTAATGGCACGTAAAATCCCACTCACTGCTGAGATGACTACTTCATGGACCAGATGCACATAGCTTGTGGCTTCCAGTGCATTTACCTCAGTACCTGGAAAACAGAACATCAACCGTTGGATGGGATTCCTTTCATGGGCTATGGTTGACACCCCCACCCCACACACACACTCCGTTCCATATCAAGACACCCCCCCCCTGTGTGCAAATGCATTTCCGAGAAATGAAGTCGGCTTCATTAGGAGCACCAGGTTCTGCATCTCAAATTACACCCTATTCCCTACGTAAGGCACTACTTTTAGACCGCAGTCCTATGGGCCCTGGTTCAAAATGGGTGGCACTATATAGGAAATAGGGTTTCCATTTGGAACGCAGCCTGTTCCTGGGTTCAGTCGCTACTTTGACATGGAGCCTGTGAGGCTGTGACGTCAGTTCTGTCTGATCGGCGGGGGCTGCTGAACCCTTCACCCCCAGGGCCGTCACTTCACTCCCACTTTTAAAAAAAACCCACCGTCTGTTTCTCAGCTGCACATCGCTTAACCCACAACCCTCCTCCTCCTCCTGCTCGCTCCACACTTTTTGACATTCTGAAAGCAGTTCAAGGGTATTCTTTGCCCCGAAAAGAGGGAAAATATTATAAACGAAACGGCTTCCAAGAGAAACATTTGTGTCTGCCTTTAGTCTCTGTCAATGCCATGTTCCTGACATTGTTTCCTTGAGCCGGTGATGCCTAAACTCTTGAGACCTTCTGGCAGTCGTGTAATTCCTGCGGTGAACTACTTTGAACTACTATAAAGGGAATATGGTGCCATTTGTAATGTTGCCAATATGGATCCTAATGGACCCTATCTGCCCTTCCTGTTCCATAGGAAAAGCTGCAGATCCAACCCCTTCTCCGTTTCAGTTTCCACCTCATTTTGTGGGCAGTGTGCACATAGTCTGTTTCTCTTGAGAGCCATGTCTGCCTTCGGCGGCCTTTCTCAATAGCAAGGCTATGCTCACTGAGTCTGTACATAGTCAAAGCTTTCCTTAAGTTTGGGTCAGTCACAGTGGTCAGGTATTCTGTGTAAGGGTCTATGTGTAGCTGGTGCAGAGGAGTCAGGCGCAGGACAGCAGAGATGAGTAAATAAAGGTAACTTTACTCAAAGTCATCAAAATACAAGATAAATCCAAGCCCACAGTACAGACCACAAATACAACAAACATTCACTCACAACCAAACATGGGGTACAGAGGGTTAAATACTAAACAGGTAATTGGGAGAGTGAAACCAGGTGTCTAAGACAAAGACAAAACAAATGGAAAATTAAAAGTCGATCAGCGGTGGCTAGAAGGCTGGTGACCAAATAGCATTCTAGTTTTCTCAATTTTTTGTTAATTCTTTCCAATGTGTCAAGTAATTATCTTTTTGTTTGGTTGGGTCTAATTGTGTTGCTGTCCTGGGGCTCTGTGGGGTCTGTTTGTGTTTGTGAACAGAGCCCCTGGACCTGCTTGCTTTCGGGGGTCTTTTACAGGTTTATTTCTCTGTAGCTGATGGCTTTGTTATGGAAGGTACGGAACTTACTTTCTTTTAGGTGGTTATAGAATTTAACGGCTCTTTTCTGGATTTTGATCATTAGCGGGTATCGGCCTAATTATGCTCTGCATGCATTATTTTGGTGTTTTACGTTGCACACAGAGAATATTTTAGCAAACTTCTGCATGCAGAGTCTTAATTTGGTGTTTGTCCCATTTTTAAAAAAAAACTTGGATGGTGAGCGGACCCCAGACCTCATAACCATAAAGGGCAATGGGTTCTATAACTGATTCAAGTATTTTAAAAAATAAAAATAAAAAAATATATATATATATATATATTTCACCTTTATTTAACCAGGTAGGCCAGTTGAGAACAAGTTCTCATTTACAACTGCGACTTGGCCAAGATAAATCGACAAAAAGTGCAACAAAAACAACAGAATTACACATAAACAAACGTACAGTCAAATAACACAATAAAGAAATCTGTGTACAGTGAAATGTAGAAGAGTGGGGAGGTGGGCAATAAATAGGCCGTAGTGAAATAATTCCATTTAGCCAGATCCTCGTTGGTATGTCAAATTTTATGTTTCTTTGGGTGGCATAGAAGGCCCTTCTTGCCTTGTCTCTCAGATCGTTCAAAGCTTAGTGTAAGTTACCTGTGGTGCTGATGTTTAGGCCGAGGTGTGTATAGTTTTTTTGTGTGCTCTAGGACAATGGTGTCTAGATGGAATTTATATTTGTGGTCCTGGCAACTGGACCTTTTTTGGAACACAATTGTTTTTGTCTGACTGAGACTTACTGTCAGGGCCCAGGTCTGTCAGGGCCCAGGTCTGTCAGGGCCCAGGTCTGTCAGGGCCCAGGTCTGTCAGGGCCCAGGTCTGTCAGGGACCAGGTCTGACAGAATCTATGCAGAATATCTAGGTGCTGCTCTATTCTCTCCTTGGTTGGTGAAGCACCAGTTCATCAGCAAACAGCAGACATTTGACATCAGATTCTAGTAGGGTGAGGCCGGATACTGCAGACTGTTCTGGTGCCCGCGCCAATTCGTTTATATATATGTTGAAGAGCGTGGGGCTTAAGCTGCTTCCCTGTCTCATCCCATGGTCCTGTGGAAAGAAATGTGTGTGTTTTTTGCCAATTTTAACCGCACACTTGTTGTTTGTGTACATGGATTTTATAATGTGGTATGTTATTCCCGCAACACCACTTTCTGTCAATTTGTATAGCAGGCCCTCGTGCCAAATTGCCTTTGCTTTGGTTTGTATGTTTGTCAATTAGAGTGGCAGGGTGAATACGTGGTCTGTCGTACGGTCATTTGGCAAAAAGCCAATTTGACATTTGCTCAGTACATTGTTTTCACTGAGGAAATGTACGAGTCTGCTGTTAATGAAAATGCAGAGGATTTTCCCAAGGTTGCTGTTGACGCATATCCCTCCCTCTCTCTCTCTCTCTCTCCGCATCATTTGTTTTCATGTTCTCAGGGTTCCTGTTAATCACAGATCCAAATGGGTTTCTTATTGATAACAAAACAAACATTACTAGACTGTGTGTGAGAGTTCAATCCCATTAAAACCTCTATTCTCTATCTTCATCTCTAATCAGAGAGCAATAAAAGTTAATAGGCCTTCATTTCCCCTGTATCTGCTGTCTCTCTCTATTTCTCTCTCTCTCTCTCTCTCTCTCTCTCCCCCCCTCTCTAACTCATTCTAATTTCCCCTGTATCTGCTGGCTCTCCTTCTCTCTCTCCTTCCCTCTCTCGCTCTCCCTTTCTCTCTCTCTCTCTCTCTCCATCCCTCTCTCTCTCCCTCTAACTAATTTCCCCTGTATCTGCTGGCTCTCTCCTTCTCTCTCTCCTTCCTTCTCTCTCTCTTTCTCTCTCGCTGTCTCTTTCTCTCTCTCCTTCCTTCCCTCTCTCTCCTTCCTTCCTTCCTTCTCTCTCTCTCTCTCTCTCTCTCTCTCTCTCTTTCTCTTTCTGTCTCTTTCTCTCTCTTTCTCTCTCGCTGTCTCTCTCTCTTTCTCTCTCCTTCCTTGTCTCTCTCTCTCTTTCTCCCTCTTTCTCTCTCTCTCTCTCTTTCTCTCCTTGCCTCTCGCTCCTTCCTTCTCTCTCTCTTTCTCTCTCTCTCTTTCTCTCCTTGCCTCTCTCCTTCCTTCTCTCTCCTTCCCTCTCTCTCTCTTTCTCTCTTTCTCTCCTTGCCTCTCTCTCCTTCCTTCCCTCTTTCTCTCTCTCTTTCACCCTCTTTCTCTCTCGCTCTTTTGCCCTCTTTCTTTCTCTCCCTACCTCTTTCTCTCTTTCTCTCTCTCTCTTTCTCTCTCTAACTCCCATCTCCTAAAACTCAGTTTACCGTTTACCTGTGGATTAATTTCGGAGTAGAGGATATTGTGCATTTCAGCAAGCAAGCTAGCTAGCTAAATTGCCATAAATGTTTGCTTATCGACCTGTCCTCAAACTAATATCATTGGTTCAGAGTTCGTTTTGATATTTCAACCTACTTGTTCTGATCGCGTCTGGTGAGGGGGGACAAAATCAACATGCGTGTTCGGTCTGGTCAACATGTCACTCCCCCGTCCCTCTCTCTTTCCCCTCTCTCTCTCTCTCTCTCTCTCTCTCTCTCTCCCTTGCTCTCTCTATCGCCCCCCTCTCCTTTACTCCCTCCGCCCTCACATGCTCACAGCGCTGTCCTGATTCCTCTCCTCCTTCTCTCAGCTAACACCCCTTCACTGTGGTTGTGATGTTTGACTTCAGGAGGTGAATCAGAAATAAGACAACATGAGTGACCGTTTTGACTGTGGTGAGTGCAAGGAGTCCCTGTACGGACGCAAATACATTCAGGTGGAGGACGTTTCCCACTGCATCCCCTGCTATGACCGCCTGTATGCCAACACATGTCAGGAGTGCAAGGAGCTCATCGCACACAACGCACGGGTAAGCATATACAAGGGTGTGTGTGTGTGTGTGTGTGTGTGTGTGTGTGTTGTGGCTAGTGGGTGTTTTCTGTTGTCTGTCTACACTTCTGTATGTACGGGCTCTTCTGAGGTTTTCACTTGTGTGTGTGTGTGTGTGTGTGTGTGTGTGTTTGTCCTTGTCCTCGTGGTTATATTTTGTGGATTCTAAAGAGCAGGTGGAGTTTTTGGAAAACATAACTTTCCTGCTCTCTATCGAATACCCAGACGTCTGCAAATCCCCTTTGAGTTCCTCCAGCCAGACATTAAGGCCTTTTAGTTAGAGTCAAATGAAAACATAAGGCTGGAGGGAACACCCTTAGGCGCCACGGGGCGCGGGTAACCCCTGAGTTATAGACTCCCTTTGGAGGGGCTCGCAGTAAATCAAGGTTCTGTTAGCTTTGGCCCTCATCCTCCTCCACACACAACTCACAGCACTCATCCTTCTCAGTCCCATTCCCTGTAGTGGTTCTGTAAAAACCTACGCGTGTGTCAGATCTAATAGATTATATATATAGTCTTCACCCAGAACATAATGTGAGACATTAATCATGCAATGTGTGTTAACAGTGTTCGCTTGCACTACGGTTGACCTGGAACAAAAGTGGTGGTGTTTCAATATTTACTTAAAACCTCCTTGTTAACAGATCTGATCTAGTTTCTTGTTAATCTAGCTCCTTGTTAACAGATATAATCTAGTTTCTTGTTAATCTAGCTCCTTGTTAACAGATCTGATCTAGCTCCTTGTTAACAGATCTAATCTAGCTCCTTGTTAACAGATCTGTTCTAGCTCCTTGTTAACATATCTAATCTAGTTTCTTGATAATCTAGCTCCTTGTTAACAGATCTAATCTAGTTTCTTGTTAATCTAGCTCCTTGTTAACAGATCTGATCTAGCTCCTTGTTAACAGATCTAATCTAGCTCCTTGTTAACAGATCTAATCTAGCTCCTTGTTAACAGATCTAATCTAGCTCCTGGTTAACAGATCTAATCTAGCTCCTTGTTAACAGATCTAATCTAGCTCCTGGTTAACAGATCTAATCTAGCTCCTTGTTAACAGATCTAATCTAGCTCTTTGTTAACAGATCTAATCTAGCTCCTGGTTAACAGATCTAATCTAGCTCCTTGTTAACAGATCTAATCTAGCTCCTGGTTAACAGATCTAATCTAGCTCCTTGTTAACATATCTAATCTAGCTCCTGGTTAACAGATCTAATCTAGCTCCTTGTTAACAGATCTAATCTAGCTCGTTGATAATCTAGCTCCTTGTTAACAGATCTAATCTAGCTCCTTGCTTACAGATCTAATCTAGCTCCTTGTTAACAGATCTGATCTAGCTCCTTGTTAACAGATCTGATCTAGCTCCTTGTTAACAGATCTGATCTAGCTCCTTGTTAACAGATCTGATCTAGCTCCTTGTTGATCTAGCTCCTTGTTAACAGATCTAATCTAGTTTCTTGTTAATCTAGCTCCTTGTTAACAGATCTAATCTAGCTCCTTGCTAACAGATCTAATCTAGCTCCTTGTTAACAGATCTAATCTAGCTCCTTGTTAACAGATCTAATCTAGCTCGTTGTTAATCTAGCTCCTTGTTAGCAGATCTAATCTAGTTTCTTGTTAATTTAGCTCCTTGTTAACAGATCTAATCTAGCTCCTTGTTAACAGATCTAATCTAGCTCCTTGTTAACAGATCTGATCTAGCTCCTTGTTAACAGATCTAATCTAGCTCCTTGTTAACAGATCTGATCTAGCTCCTTGTTAACAGATCTGATCTAGCTCCTTGTTAACAGATCTGATCTAGCTCCTTGTTAACAGATCTAATCTAGCTCCTTGTTAACAGATCTGGAAAGGTATGGACCACATCAAAATGGCTACCATGTGTTTGATACCTTTCAAATCATTCCATTCCAACTATTAGAATGAGCCCGACCTCCGATATCTCTGCCCACCAGCCACAATGGATGTGAATGGTCTTTCAATCCCAATTTTACGGATTATAATGCTGTGTTCATGATCAAGTAGGAAGGTGTTAATTACCAGTTGTAAAGTCACAAATACCAGTTGGATGCATTCACATGCTTTGAACTCATTGAGAAATGCTTATTGGCTAATGGCCAACAAGCTGCAGCAACCATAAACTAAAAGTACAGCTATCAATCTTGTAAACAAATTATAGTATTTGTTTACAGTGTTTAAAAAAAAAACGTATGAATAGTTTGCTTTCTATAAATAATGTGTTTTGTTGTTGCATTTAACTGCTGAGTTTCCCATCAGTAATTACCAGTAATGACCTTTCCCTCTCCAGGAGCTGTTCTACGAGGACAGGCACTACCACGAACACTGTTTCCGTTGTTTGCGCTGTGACCGCTCGCTGGCGGACGAGCCCTTCACCAGCCAGGAGGAGGCGCTGCTGTGCAACGACTGCTACCACAACGAGTTCTCGTCCAAGTGTGTGGCCTGCGACAAGACCGTCATGCCAGGTACCCACACCTGCTACTGCTTCCCTTGAGTAGCAGAAACATCGAAACTCCCAAAAACGGATACATGACAACACCCTTTCGTCCTACTGAGCTGAGCCGAGCTGTACTGCGCTGACCTGGTTACCTATCCATCATAGTTGCCATGACATAAAAAATGGCCTGCTTTGGCCTCAGTTACTCAACTGCTGTTCTCACACCTATCACTGACATGCGTTTAACCACTGTCATGACTTTTGACTAAGCAGCTCTCTCTCTCAGTCAACGTCACGCAAGTATAGACATAGGAGTTTTCACAAGCAGTCGCGGAAGGCATAGCTGTATGGGCCTGGTCAGAAGTGGTGCCCTACATAGGGAATAGGGTGCCATTTGAGACGCAATCTAATGTATTTTTGTGGTTGAGCTGGGTGTGACACAGTTTAGATGTGATTGTGATTGTCTGCTCATTTGACCGAAAGTACCTCTCAGTTGACTTCTGGCCCAACGGTCTTTGTGACGGCATGGCAGTGTTACACCACCAGCAGGGGCTGGACAGGACAGGGCTGGACAGGACAGGGCTGGACAGGACAGAACAGGGCTGGATAGGACACAGGATTCAATCTGGACAGGGCAGGTTGGGGGTTATTTATCCACAGTTTCTGTACAACTGAGCACTGAGTAGTCGTTTTGGCTCGTTTCTATGGTCTACCGCAGTTGAACACTACACTGCCTCCTCGCCCCTCTTAAAAATGCAGCCAATTGCGATTGCACTGGCCGACCTCCCCACGTGCGCATTTCAGTTCCCAAAGCTCGTAAAACAAAGGCAATGATTAAGAGATCTGATGTTCATTTTCATAGGCATGTCTCGCTGTTTATTTTGGCTACTTTTATTACCTACTTGGAGGAAGTGTTTATTTGTGGGGGACGCTTAAAGTCAGAAGTTTAAATAAAGTACGAATAATATTACTGGATGTTTGGATGGTGTTACAGCAGGTCAGACTGGATGGTGTTACAGCAAGTCAGACTGGATGGTGTTACAGCAGGTCAGACTGGATGGTGTTACAGCAGGTCAGACTGGATGGTGTTACAGCAAGTCAGACTGGATGGTGTTACAGCAGGTCAGACTGGATGGTGTTACAGCAGGTCAGACTGGATGGTGTTACAACAAGTCAGACTGGATGGTGTTATAGCAGGTCAGACTGGATGGTGTTATAGCAAGTCAGACTGGATGGTGTTATAGCAGGTCAGACTGGATGGTGTTCTAGCAAGTCAGACTGGATGGTGTTACAGCAAGTCAGACTGGATGGTGTTATAGCAAGTCAGACTGGATGGTGTTACAGCAAGTCAGACTGGATGGTGTTACAGCAAGTCAGACTGGATGGTGTTATAGCAAGTCAGACTGGATGGTGTTATAGCAAGTCAGACTGGATGGAGTTATAGCAAGTCAGACTGGATGGAGTTATAGCAAGTCAGACTGGATGGAGTTATAGCAAGTCAAACTGGATGGAGTTATAGCAAGTCAGACTGGATGGAGTTATAGCAAGTCAGACTGGATGGAGTTATAGCAAGTCAGACTGGATGGTGTTATAGCAAGTCAGACTGGATGGAGTTATAGCAAGTCAGACTGGATGGTGTTACAGCAGGTCAGACTGGATGGAGTTATAGCAAGTCAGACTGGATGGTGTTATAGCAAGTCAGACTGGATGGAGTTATAGCAAGTCAGACTGGATGGAGTTATAGCAAGTCAGACTGGATGGAGTTATAGCAAGTCAGACTGGATGGAGTTATAGCAAGTCAGACTGGATGGTGTTAATAGCAAGTCAGACTGGATGGTGTTATAGCAAGTCAGACTGGATGGAGTTATAGCAAGTCAGACTGGATGGTGTTATAGCAAGTCAGACTGGATGGAGTTATAGCAAGTCAAACTGGATGGAGTTATAGCAAGTCAGACTGGATGGAGTTATAGCAAGTCAAACTGGATGGAGTTATAGCAAGTCAGACTGGATGGTGTTATAGCAAGTCAGACTGGATGGAGTTATAGCAAGTCAGACTGGATGGTGTTACAGCAGGTCAGACTGGATGGAGTTATAGCAAGTCAGACTGGATGGTGTTATAGCAAGTCAGACTGGATGGAGTTATAGCAAGTCAGACTGGATGGAGTTATAGCAAGTCAGACTGGATGGTGTTAATAGCAAGTCAGACTGGATGGTGTTAATAGCAAGTCAGACTGGATGGAGTTATAGCAAGTCAGACTGGATGGAGTTATAGCAAGTCAGACTGGATGGTGTTATAGCAAGTCAGACTGGATGGAGTTATAGCAAGTCAGACTGGATGGAGTTATAGCAAGTCAGACTGGATGGAGTTATAGCAAGTCAGACTGGATGGAGTTATAGCAAGTCAGACTGGATGGAGTTATAGCAAGTCAGACTGGATGGTGTTATAGCAAGTCAGACTGGATGGTGTTACAGCAGGTCAGACTGGATGGTGTTACAGCAGGTCAGACTGGATGGAGTTCAGGTTTTACTGAATTATCTGGTTTGGTAAAAAAAAAAAAAAAAAAACTTTATTTAACCTTGATTTTGTCAGATAGTCATATTTAGAACAAAGTATATGAGCCCTGAATTACAACAACAAAATACCAAAAATACACGTCATAAAAAACAAACACATTTATCAGTAGTAAGGTCCTCAATCAGAACCAGCTGTAGCAGTAGGTGTCAGAACTAGGACATTACGCATACTGAGGTTTGACATTCTAACCCAGAACTCAAGTGGCTGACAAGGCACACAAACCGGTAGTTGTGATGACTACACAGGTGATGACTCTTGCAGACAGAGTGAATTATACCAAACCTGTCTGTGTCTCAATATATGTCTCAATCTCAGACTCAATCTCTGTCTCAGTCTCAATCTCTGTCTGTCTCAATCTCTGTCTCAGTCTCAATCTGTCTGTCTCAGTCTCAGTCTGTCTCTGTCTGTCTCAATCTCAGTCTCAATCTATGTCTGTCTCAATCTCAGTCTGTCTCTGTCTCAATCTCTGTCTCTGTCTCAATCTCTGTCTCAGTCTCTGTCTCAATCTGTCTCTCTGTCTCAATCTCTGTCTCTGTCTCAATCTCTGTCTCTGTCTCAATCTCTGTCTCAGTCTCTGTCTGTCTCTGTCTGTCTCTGTCTCAGTCTCAATCTATGTCTGTCTCAATCTCAGTCTGTCTCCATCTCTGTCTCTGTCTCAATCTCTGTCTCAGTCTCAATCTGTCTCAGTCTCAATCTATGTCTCAATCTCAGTCTCAATCTATGTCTGTCTCAATCTCAGTCTGTCTCTGTCTCAATCTCTGTCTCTGTCTCAATCTCTGTCTCAGTCTCAATCTCAATCTCAATCTCAGTCTGTCTCTGTCTCAGTCTCAATCTATGTCTCAATCTCAGTCTCAATCTATGTCTGTCTCAATCTCAGTCTCAGTCTCAATCTCTGTCTCAATCTCAGTCTCAATCTCAGCCTCAATCTCAGTCTCAATCTCAGTCTCAATCTATGTCTGTCTCAATCTCAGTCTGTCTCTGTCTCAGTCTCAATCTATGTCTCAATCTGTCTCAATCTCTGTCTCAATCTCAGTCTCAATCTCTGTCTCAATCTCAGTCTCTGTCTCAATCTCTGTCTCTGTCTCAATATCTGTCTCAATCTGTCTCAATCTCTGTCTCAATCTCTGTCTGTCTCAATCTCTGTCTCAGTCTCTGTCTCAGTCTCAGTCTCAATCTCTGTCTGTCTCAGTCTCTGTCTCAGGCTCAATATCTGTCTCAATCTCTGTCTCAGTCTCAATCTCTGTCTGTCTCAATCTCAGTCTCAATCTATGTCTGTCTCAATCTCAGTCTGTCTCTGTCTCAGTCTATGTCTCAATCTGTCTGTCTCAATCTCAGTCTCTGTCTCAATCTCTGTCTCAATATCTGTCTCAATTTCAGTCTCAATCTCAGTCTCAATCTCAGTCTCTGTCTCAATCTCTGTCTGTCTCTGTCTCTGTCTCAATATCTGTCTCAATCTCTGTCTGTCTCAATCTCTGTCTGTCTCAATCTCTGTCTCAGTCTCTTTCTCAGTCTCAATCTCTGTCTGTCTCAGTCTCTGTCTCAGTCTCAATATCTGTCTCAATCTCTGTCTCAGTCTCAATCTCTGTCTGTCTCAGTCTCTGTCTGTCTCAATCTCAGTCTGTCTCTGTCTCAGTCTCAATCTATGTCTCAATCTATGTCTCAATCTATCTGTCTCAATCGCTGTCTCAATATCTGTCTCAATCTCTGTCTGTCTCAGTCTCTGTCTCAGTCTCAATATCTGTCTCAATCTCTGTCTCAGTCTCTGTCTGTCTCAATCTATGTCTGTGTCAATCGCAGTCTCAGTCTCAATCTCTGTCTCAGTCTCAATCTATGTCTGTCTCAATCTCAGTCTGTCTCTGTCTCAATCTCTGTCTCTGTCTCAATCTCTGTCTCAGTCTCTGTCTCAATCTGTCTCTCTGTCTCAATCTCTGTCTCTGTCTCAATCTCTGTCTCTGTCTCAATCTCTGTCTCAGTCTCTGTCTGTCTCTGTCTGTCTCTGTCTCAGTCTCAATCTATGTCTGTCTCAATCTCAGTCTGTCTCCATCTCTGTCTCTGTCTCAATCTCTGTCTCAGTCTCAATCTGTCTCAGTCTCAATCTATGTCTCAATCTCAGTCTCAATCTATGTCTGTCTCAATCTCAGTCTGTCTCTGTCTCAATCTCTGTCTCTGTCTCAATCTCTGTCTCAGTCTCAATCTCAATCTCAGTCTGTCTCTGTCTCAGTCTCAATCTATGTCTCAATCTCAGTCTCAATCTATGTCTGTCTCAATCTCAGTCTCAGTCTCAATCTCTGTCTCAATCTCAGTCTCAATCTCAGCCTCAATCTCAGTCTCAATCTCAGCCTCAATCTATGTCTGTCTCAATCTCAGTCTGTCTCTGTCTCAGTCTCAATCTATGTCTCAATCTGTCTCAATCTCTGTCTCAATCTCAGTCTCAATCTCTGTCTCAATCTCTGTCTCTGTCTCAATATCTGTCTCAATCTGTCTCAATCTCTGTCTCAATCTCTGTCTGTCTCAATCTCTGTCTCAGTCTCTGTCTCAGTCTCAATCTCTGTCTGTCTCAGTCTCTGTCTCAGGCTCAATATCTGTCTCAATCTCTGTCTCAGTCTCAATCTCTGTCTGTCTCAATCTCAGTCTCAATCTATGTCTGTCTCAATCTCAGTCTGTCTCTGTCTCAGTCTATGTCTCAATCTGTCTGTCTCAATCTCAGTCTCTGTCTCAATCTCTGTCTCAATATCTGTCTCAATTTCAGTCTCAATCTCAGTCTCAATCTCAGTCTCTGTCTCAATCTCTGTCTGTCTCTGTCTCTGTCTCAATATCTGTCTCAATCTCTGTCTGTCTCAATCTCTGTCTGTCTCAATCTCTGTCTCAGTCTCTTTCTCAGTCTCAATCTCTGTCTGTCTCAGTCTCTGTCTCAGTCTCAATATCTGTCTCAATCTCTGTCTCAGTCTCAATCTCTGTCTGTCTCAGTCTCTGTCTGTCTCAATCTCAGTCTGTCTCTGTCTCAGTCTCAATCTATGTCTCAATCTATGTCTCAATCTATCTGTCTCAATCGCTGTCTCTGTCTCAGTCTCAATCTCTGTCTGTCTCAGTCTCTGTCTCAGTCTCAATATCTGTCTCAATCTCAATCTCTGTCTGTCTCAGTCTCTGTCTCAGTCTCAATATCTGTCTCAATCTCTGTCTCAGTCTCTGTCTGTCTCAATCTATGTCTGTGTCAATCGCAGTCTCAGTCTCAATCTCTGTCTCAGTCTCAATCTATGTCAGTCTCTGTCTCAGTCTCTGTCTCAGTCTCAATCTCTGTCTCATTCTCAGTCTCAATCTATGTCTGTGTCAATCGCAGTCTCAATCTCTGTCTCAGTCTCAATCTATGTCTCAGTCTCTCCCGTCCCCTCTCTCTCCTTCTCCCTCTGTCAGGCTCAAAGAAGTTGGAGTATGGGGGCTCTGCGTGGCACGAGGACTGCTTTGTGTGCCATGGCTGTGAGAAGCCCATCGGTGGCCAGTCCTTCATCCCCGACAAAGACGACTACTACTGTGTACCCTGCTACGAGGGCAGGTTCACCCCGCGATGCAGCCACTGCAAAAAGGTGAACCAGGGTCTCCTCGAATCAACATTATCCTCTCCCTGTCACTGTTATTGACGTTCTCACTGTAGTAGATCGGTTTCTTGTGAAACCACTTTGTCAGATCAAGTCAGTAAGGCTGATGGGTATGTATCCTGCGTAGGCGCTGGCGACAGGAGGCGTCAGCTACAAAGATGAGACGTGGCACAAGGAGTGTTTGGTGTGCAACGGCTGTAAGAGCCCACTGGCGGGCCAGCCCTTCACCTCCCAGGGAGACACGCCCTACTGCGTCAAGTGCTTCAGCAGCCTCTACGCACAGAAGTGTGCCTCCTGTAACTCGCCCATCACAGGTCATGTCTTCTCCATTTCACTAGATAATATGGGTTGATTTGAAACACTCAAATGGCACCCTATTCCCTACTTACTGTACTTACACTGTGGCACTAAGTACCCAGGCAAAGACGCCCTGCATGCCAGAGCACAGACATACTGGAAATATACTGGTACAGCCTGTGGCTGTTTAGAAATGCCAGTGTTTCAACTGAACACAGAGAACTGGCAGATGTTCAATGCTGATATTACAGCCAACCATAGAATTACCCACATGCCTTAATGTTCAGAATGTCATTTCTTACTGCACACCTGTCAATCCAGGTGGGAGTCAAAGTTCTCTATGTAGACATAGGCTGCGTCCCACATGGCATCCTATTCCCTTTGTAGTGCACTACTTTTGACCAGGGCCCATAGGACGCCGGTCAAAAGTAGTGCACTATATTGGAAAAAGGGTGGCATTTGGGACGTACTCGTATGCTACTATACATTCTAAGTGTTTTATTCCCTCCAGGGTTTGGCGAGGGGAAGTACATTTCTTTCCAGGATCGGCAGTGGCACCAGCCCTGCTTCAAGTGCTCCCACTGCTCTGTCTCTCTGGTTGGGTCCGGCTTCTTCCCTGACCGGGACCAGATCCTTTGCGGAGACTGCAACAACGACCAAGAAGACCAATGAGAATCACTTTCTCTGTCCTTCAACTGTGCTTGACCAATCACAAATGTACAGTTATAGCCAAACCCTGTTTGTAACACACAGCGGTGACATGACCACCATGACCACCTATCTATCGTACATTTAAGAGAGCCTCTAAACCTCAACCTATATTTAATACTACATCACCCTAAATATATACAGTACCAGTCAAACGTTTGGACACACCTACTCATTCAAGGGTTTTTCTTTATTTTTACTATTTTCTACATTGTAGAATAATAGTGAAGACATCAAAACTATGAAATAACACATATGGAATAAACAAATCAAAATATTTTATATTTGAGATTCTTCAAAGTAGACACCCTTTTCCTTGATGACAGCATTAACCAGCTTCATTAGGAATGCTTTTCCAACAGTCTTGGAGTTCCCACATATGCTGAGCACTTGTTGGCTGGTTTTCCTTCACTCTCCGGTCCAACTCATCCTAAACCATCTCAATTGGTTGAGGTCGAGTGATTGTGGAGGCCAGGTCATCTGATGCAGAACTCCATCACTCTCCTTCTTTGTCAAATAGCCATTACCCAGCCTGGAGGTGTGTTTTGGGTCATTGTCCTGTTGAAAAACAAATGATTCTCCACTAAGCTCAAATCAGATGGGATGGCGTATCGCTGCAGAATGCTGTGGTAGCCATGCTGGTTAAGTGTGCCTTGAATTCAAAATAAATCACACACAGTGTCACCAGCAAAGCACCATCTCACCTCCTCTTCCTCCATGTTTTACAGTGGGACCCACACATGTGGAGATCATCTGTTCACCTACTCTGGGTCTGAAAAAGACACGGCGGTTGGAACCAAAAATCGCACATTTGGACCAGTTTCCACTGGTCTAATGTCCATTGCCTGCGTTTCTTGGCTCAAGAAAGTCTCTTCTTATTGGTGTCCTTTAGTAGTGGTTTCTTTGCAGCAATTCGACCATGAAGGCCTGATTCACGCAGTCTCCTCTGAACAGTTGATTTTGAGATGTGTCTATTACTTGAACTCTGTGAAGCATTTATTTAGGCTGCAATTTATGAGGCAGGTAACTGTAATGAACTTATCCTCTGCAGCAGAGGTAACTCTGGGTCTTCCTTTCCTGAGGCGGTCCTCATGAGAGCCAGTTTCATCATAGCCCTTGATGGTTTTTGCGACTGCACATGAAACTTTCAAATATCTTGACATTTTCCAAGTTTGAATGTCCACGTCTTAAAGTAATGATGGACTGTTGTTTCTCTTTGCTTATTTGAGCTGTTCTTACGATAATATGGACTTGGTATTTTGCCAAGTAGGGCTATTGTAACAGCTGTTTGAAGGAGAGGACCAAGGTGCAGCGTGGTACACGTTCATGATTTTTAATCAAACTGAACACTAGAACAAAAAATTAAAAAGCGGCACACACTAAACAGAAAATAACTACCCACAAAACACAGGTGGGAAAAGGCTACCTAAGTATGGTTCTCAATCAGAGACAACGATAGACAGCTGCCTCTGATTGAGAACCACACCCGGCCAAACACACAGAAATAGAAAACATAGAACACAAAACATAGAATGCCCAACCCAACTCACGCCCTGACCAAACCAAAATAGAGACATAAAAAGGATCTCTAAGGTCAGGGCGAGACAGCTATCTTCTGTATATCACCCATACCTTGTCACAGCACAACTGATTGGCTGAAATGCATTAAGAAGGATAGAAATTCCACAAATTAACTTTTAGCAAGGCACATATGTTAATTGAAATGCATTCCAGGTGACTACCTCATGAAGCTGGTTGAGAGAATGACAAGAGTGTGTAAAGTTGTCATCAAGACAAAGGGTGGATACTTTGAAGAATCTCAAATGTAAAATATATTTTGATTTGTTCAACACTTCTTTGGTTACTACATGATTCCATGTGTGTTATTTCATGGTTCTGATGTCTTCACTATTATTCTACAATGTAAAAAATAGTACAAATAAAGAAAAACCCTTGAATGAGTAGGTGTGTCCAAACTTTTGACCTGTACTGTATATATCTTAAAATATATAATACACATTTTTTTCAGTGTTGCATGTATGTCTATGTTGTTAAACTGATTTTCAAACATAAAAAGCACATTGAAATATATTTATAATGTAAACACTTATTTTGTACCCAAAATATTTTTTACCCCTTTTTCTTCCCAATTTCGTGGTATCCAAGTGGTAGTTACAGTCTTGTCTCAACGCTGCAACTCCCTTACGGACTTGAGAGAGACGAAGGTCGAGAGCCATGCGTCCTCCGAAACACAACCTAACCAAGCCGCACTGCTTCTTGACACAATGCCCACAACCCAGAAGCCAGCCGCACCAATGTGTCGGAGGAAACACCGTACGTACACCTGGGGACTGTGTCAGCGTGCAATGCGCCCGGCCCGCCACAGGAGTCGCTAGAGCACTTGTAGGAATACATTATCTATTCGTATCCTAAAGGAACTTACATATTAATGCAGCTGACCTGAGCTCTGCTGAAATCTGGCATTAATGATGCGCACACAGTCTGAACTAAATAGTGTCTTAACAGCTGTATTTTATTGCAGCTATATCAAACAGTCAATTATATTTCTTTGTATTATTTGATCACTTTCTTTCCTCTGTTTGCTGTATTGTAACCAGTAATATTACAACTCTAAACCAATCCAGTATGTACTGTAATAATAACCCCATTGGGTCAGAATACTGTGTTTGTAAAGGTGGGCCAAAATAAACACTTTGTAAGGCTTCTTTGAGGTGTGTTGTCTTCCAATGAGAACAGCCTTTGGACTACTGCGTACATTACACATGAATACTTTTCTTACTTAACCCCCGGTGTGAACAGATTTGATCATTTTTACAATGGTCATGCCAGGGTGGCGGTGCCAATGTGATGCCAGGCCAGGGTGGTGTCCAGTGCCCACTCCCTGGAATCCAGTGAAGGTTCAGGGAGACCAACACAAAAGCGTTGTAGCAGAGGACAAAGGCAAACTGTCCCAGAAGGCTGATTTGAATCTTTATTTAGTCTGGAATGTCATTTTCCTCAAACTCCATAACAGGCTCTATATTTGCACCCATTGTTTTGGATTTCTATCACAAAATAAGTTACTTGCTAAAGCCTTGGCATTATGGAAACTGTAAGGCTCTATGGAAAAGCCCATACTCTCCATTTGTACCTTAGAAGACTACATAGAGAACAGGTAAAGACATGCTCCGGAACTTTGGCGACTACTAAGTATTTTTTTTAAACCTACTGCTTTGATCTGGATGTGTCAATGTGTAGTTCATACATGCAGAAGTACTGTCTAACTTCTAATAGCCACTAAATCCCTAGGCCACTAAATCTAATAGCCACTAAATCCCTAGGAATTGTCTGTAGAGCTCCGAGACAGGATTGTGATCTACACATTCATTAATTAATTGATCTAGGGAAGGGTATTAAAACATAAAAAATGTCTGCAGCATTAACGGTACCCAAGAACACAGTGGCCTCCATCATTCTTAAATAGAAGAAGTTTGGAACAACCAAGACTTTTCCTACAGCTAGCTGCCCAGCCAAGCTGAGCAATTGGGGAAGAAGGGCCTTGGTCAGGAAGGTGTCCTTCCAGAAGGACAACCGTCTCTGCAGCACTCCACCAATCAGGCCTTTATGGTAGAGGGGCCAGACGGAGACCACTCTTCAGTAAAAGGCACATTACAGCCTGCTTGGAGTTTGCCAAAAGGCACCTAAAGGACTCTCAGACCATGAGAAACAAGATTCTCTGGTCTGATGAAACCAAGATTGAATTATTTTGCCTGAATGCCAAACATCACGTCTGGAGGAAACATGGCACCATCCCTACGGTGAAGCATATTGGTGGCAGCATCATGCTGTGGGGATGTTTTTCAGTGGTATGGACTGGGAGACTAGTCAGGATTGAGGGAAAGATGAACGGAGCAAAGTACAGAGAGATCCTTGATGAAAACACTTCAGAGCGCTCAGGACCTCAGACTGGGGGCGAAGGTTCACCTTCCAACAGGACAACGATCCTAAGCACACAGCTAAGACAACGCAGGAGTGGCTTCGGGACATTTCTGAATGTCCTTGAGTGGCCCAACCAGAGCCTGGACTTGAACCCAATCGAACATCTCTGGAGAGACCTGGAAATAGAAACCCAGAGACGCTCACCATCCAACCTGACAGAGCTTCAGAGGATCTGCAGAGAAGAATGGGAGATACTCAAATACAGGTGTGCCAAGCTTGTAGTGTCATACCCAAGAAGACGATTCGAGGCTGTAATCACTGCAAAAAGTTCTTCAACAAAGTACTGAGTAAAGAGTCTGAAAACGTATGTAAATGTGGTATTTGAGTAAAAAAAAAAAAAAGTCAAGGGGTCTGAATACTTTCCGAATGCACAGTACAAAGGTACCGGATAATCTCTTTAAAAAGAGATCTGTTGGTCACTGGGGTCAATAGCAAAACACAACACTGTTCACACATTAATAACAGGATTGACAGCTGTGTGTCTGTAGTAAATGAAACTATGGTTCACAGTAAGTGAGGGGCTATAACCTATGAAGTCACAAGGGCTTGAGGATACACCCTCTGGGACCAGCAGACCAGTATCAGCACCCAGATTGATGCAGTGTGTACGCATCGGTCAAAAATGGGGGGGGACGGATAATCGGAATTTAGGTGGGGATTCAATCTGAGGCGCGTTGTATAGTCCCAGCCATACGTACGCATGGCATCATTCGCAGGTGTCTTAGCAGTGGATCATAACAGTGTAATAGATCATGCAACTCTCATTCAAAACCGATTTGTTTTGTTCCCATAATGCATTTGGACCCATATTAGAAACACCAACTGCGACACAAAAGCCTATCTATTAAAACAAGGGCACTGTTGTTTTTATATGTAGCTTTTCCCATGACTTCTCCTGGAACACGGCTGACCCTGTTTGGTCCCACAAGGACTATCAGCCAGGCCACACGACCCACTGAGATCTGTGCATCAGATCTGGCACTGGGGACTAGCAGTGAACAGGCCCCATTGAAAACTACTATACATCCCAAATGGCTCCCTATTCCCTATATACCGCACTACTTTATAGGGAAGGTATAGGAAATAGGATGCCTTTTGGGACGCATATCTAGTCAACAGAGTTCTGCTGGTGGCAGCTGCAAAACAAATCGCCACCCACGGGCCATTACATCACTGAAATTACAGGCCTCACATCACTGAGATACAGGCCTCACATCACTGAGATACAGGCCTCACATCACTGAGATACAGGCCTCACATCACTGAGATTACAGGCCTCACATCACTGAGATTACAGGCCTCACATCACTGAGATACAGGCCTCACATCACTGAGATTACAGGCCTCACATCACTGAGATACAGGCTTCACATCACTGAGATACAGGCCTCACATCACTGAGATACAGGCCTCACATCACTGAGATACAGGCTTCACATCACTGAGATACAGGCCTCACATCACTGAGATACAGGCCTCACATCACTGAGATACAGGACTCACATCACTGAGATACAGGCCTCACATCACTGAGATACAGGCCTCACATCAACGAGATACAGGCCTCACATCACTGAGATTACAGGCCTCACATCACTGAGATACAGGCCTCACATCACTGAGATACAGGCCTCACATCACTGAGATACAGGCCTCACATCACTGAGATACAGGCCTCACATCACTGAGATTACAGGCCTCACATCACTGAGATACAGGCCTCACATCACTGTGATACAGGCCTCACATCACTGTGATACAGGCCTCACATCACTGAGATACAGGCCTCACATCACTGTGATACAGGCCTCACATCACTGAGATACAGGCCTCACATCACTGAGATACAGGCCTCACATCACTGAAATACAGGCCTCACATCACTGAGATACAGGCCTCACATCACTGAGATTACAGGCCTCACATCACTGAGATACAGGCCTCACATCACTGAGATTACAGGCCTCATATCACTGAGATACAGGCCTCACATCACTGTGATACAGGCCTCACATCACTGTGATACAGGCCTCACATCACTGTGATACAGGCCTCACATCACTGAGATACAGGCCTCACATCACTGTGATACAGAACTCACATCACTGAGATACAGGCCTCACATCACTGAGATACAGGCCTCACATCACTGAGATACAGGCCTCACATCACTGAGATACAGGCCTCACATCACTGAGATACAGGCCTCACATCACTGAGATACAGGCCTCACATCACTGAGATTACAGGCCTCACATCACTGAGATACAGGCCTCACATCACTGAGATACAGGTCTCACATCACTGAGATACAGGCCTCACATCACTGAGATACAGGCCTCACATCACTGTGATACAGGCCTCACATCACTGTGATACAGGCCTCACATCACTGTGATACAGGCCTCACATCACTGTGATACAGGCCTCACATCACTGAGATACAGGCCTCACATCACTGTGATACAGGCCTAACATCACTGAGATTACAGGCCTCACATCACTGTGATACAGGCCTCACATCACTGTGATACAGGCCTCACATCACTGTGATACAGGCCTCACATCACTGAGATACAGGCCTCACATCACTGAGATTACAGGCCTCACATCACTGAGATTACAGGCCTCACATCACTGAGATACAGGCCTCACATCACTGAGATACAGGCCTCACATCACTGAGATTACAGGCCTCACATCACTGAGATACAGGCTTCACATCACTGAGATACAGGCCTCACATCACTAAGATACAGGCCTCACATCACTGAGATACAGGCTTCACATCACTGAGATACAGGCCTCACATAACTGAGATACAGGCCTCACATCACTGAGATACAGGACTCACATCACTGAGATACAGGCCTCACATCACTGAGATACAGGCCTCACATCACTGAGATACAGGCCTCACATCACTGAGATTACAGGCCTCACATCACTGAGATACAGGCCTCACATCACTGAGATACAGGCCTCACATCACTGTGATACAGGCCTCACATCACTGTGATACAGGCCTCACATCACTGAGATACAGGCCTCACATCACTGAGATACAGGCCTCACATCACTGAGATACAGGCCTCACATCACTGAGATACAGGCCTCACATCACTGAGATACAGGCCTCACATCACTGAGATACAGGCCTCACATCACTGTGATACAGGCCTCACATCACTGAGATACAGGCCTCACATCACTGTGATACAGGCCTCACATCACTGAGATACAGGCCTCACATCACTGAGATACAGGCCTCACATCACTGAGATTACAGGCCTCACATCACTGAGATACAGGCCTCACATCACTGAGATTACAGGCCTCATATCACTGAGATACAGGCCTCACATCACTGTGATACAGGCCTCACATCACTGTGATACAGGCCTCACATCACTGTGATACAGGCCTCACATCACTGTGATACAGGCCTCACATCACTGAGATACAGGCCTCACATCACTGAGATACAGGCCTCACATCACTGTGATACAGGCATCACATCACTGAGATACAGGCCTCACATCACTGAGATACAGGCCTCACATCACTGAGATACAGGCCTCACATCACTGAGATACAGGCCTCACATCACTGAGATACAGGCCTCACATCACTGAGATTACAGGCCTCACATCACTGAGATACAGGCCTCACATCACTGAGATACAGATCTCACATCACTGAGATACAGGCCTCACATCACTGAGATACAGGCCTCACATCACTGTGATACAGGCCTCACATCACTGTGATACAGGCCTCACATCACTGTGATACAGGCCTCACATCACTGTGATACAGGCCTCACATCACTGTGATACAGGCCTCACATCACTGAGATACAGGCCTCACATCACTGTGATACAGGCCTCACATCACTGAGATTACAGGCCTCACATCACTGTGATACAGGCCTCACATCACTGTGATACAGGCCTCACATCACTGTGATACAGGCCTCACATCACTGTGATACAGGCCTCACATCACTGAGATACAGGCCTCACATCACTGTTATACAAGTCTCACATCACTGAGATACAGGCCTCACATCACTGAGATACAGGCCTCACATCACTGTGATACAGGCCTCACATCACTGAGATACAGGCCTCACATCACTGAGATACAGGCCTCACATCACTGAGTTACAGGCCTCACATCACTGAGATACAGGCCTCATATCACTGAGATACAGGCCTAACATCACTGAGATACAGGCCTCACATGTCACCACTCACAGGCCTCACATCACTGAGATACAGGCCTAACATGATACACTGGGTCTATAACAGGATACAGCACCATATGCTGTAGGCTACTGGAATGAACCTCACAACACAGAATCAAATCTCAAGTGCACGCTGGCCAGCTACTTCATTTGGCTAACACTTATGTTAAGTTTGCCATGGGAGAGTACACTAGAACCAATTACACAACTTAGTGCCATTTGGAGGAACCCATTCGTTCCAGGAAACTTTCAGTCCCAGAATTTCCATCAGGATTCTTCAGTTCATGAATTTCCTGAACTGTCTGGAATCAAAATACAATTGTCCCTGATCATGTAGTACATGTGTATTTTTCAAGCTCATTTACACAATCCATTGATCAGATCAGAATGTTTTTTTTATGGAGCAGTAAACAGCCGGCAGATCATATTGCTACAGTAAACAGCTGCCAGATCATATTGCTACAGTAAACAGCTGCCAGATCATATTGCTACAGTAAACAGCTGCCAGATCATATTTCTACAGTAAACAGCTGCCAGATCATATTTCTACAGTAAACAGCTGCCAGATCATATTGCTACAGTAAACAGCTGCCAGATCATATTGCTACAGTAAACAGCTGCCAGATCATATTTCTACAGTAAAAAGCTGCCAGATCATATTGCTACAGTAAACAGCTGCCAGATCATATTGCTACAGTAAACAGCCGCCAGATCATATTGCTACAGTAAACAGCTGCCATATCATATTGCTACAGTAGAACTGAGTAACTTTTGTACCTACAGTATGACACACGACTGAATCATGGACTGAAATGTGACTTGCTCTAATCACAAGCTGCTCATGTCAGATGCCATGGCAACAGACATGGGAGGAGACAGGGAGATGGGAAGAGACAGGGAGGGGAGACACTGGTTTAGTAGAGAATGGAAAGAAGTATGTCATTTGAAATGCAACATTATTCTTTATGAGTGATTATGGTTGGGGTAAAAGCTAGAGGATACAATTTGTTAGAGAAAACCCAAAATCTTTATTACATAAATCCCCACACATCAACAACAACACCCAAATCCAAGGGGAGTGGTAGGCCTAACTGTGGCAAGTAGCATCAACGAGAGGACAAATCAAATATAATTCTATAGTACATTCCAAATGAAATGTGACTGTAAAATGTGTGGCAGGAGAACAGCGTGAAACAGAGATTGAGTAATTCCAGAGAGCCTCTCCATCTTGCTTGTCAGAAGTTTGGCTTTGCCTGGGTTTCTCCAGTGAGATGATGCTTGGAACCATTCAGACTGCATCCCAAATTGCACCCTCTCTCTCCTATATAGTGCACAGCTTTTGACCAGGGCCAATAGTGCTTTGGTCAAAAGTAGTACATTATTTAGGTTATAGGGTGCCATTGGGGACACACAGTCTGTTACTAACGTCCTAGTCACTACGTCATTAATAGGTCAGTGTTCTGACTAACCTTTGCTGTACTGCCCATAACAGAACTGAGAGGTGTGTGATTTTTAAAGAGGATGACCTCTTCTAAATACTACTGAGGAGATACAATGTGTATCCCAAATGGCACCCTATTCCCTATATAGTGCACTACTTTTAACCAGAGCCCATGTGTCCTGATCAAAAGTAGTGCTCTAAATAGGGAATAGGGTGCTATAGTAGTGTACTAAATAGGGAATAGGGTGCCATTTGGGATGTGCCCGGATATCCATGAGCCAAGCCCAAAAGCCCTGGTCGTAAAGGTCTTTAAGTGTGCCTTGGGGACATCATACTGTTTGCATGGCAGAATATAGGTTTGGCGGACAAACACCCTATTCATCTGAGGATCTTTGGCCTTACAGAGAATTAAAGAACAGCATAAACCGTGCATTTGATAGATTGATGGCAGATTTAACAACCCACTTATGACTCATAGTCCTAGTAGTCAGACTGTGAGTAGGACTTTGTTTATGATACGGGAAAGCCTGTGGTTGAAAGACATTTAAGGCAATGCTTTGAGTACTGTCAAACACGCATTGTGAAGTAGCACTACCTAGTGAAGGAATGTGGTATTGCATATTGACAAAGTATTCACTAATAAGCATATCTACTTTAAATAGACGTAATACTATATTGTTATCTGGACGATTGTTATCATCCAGATTGATGTATTCACCAAACTATTTCAATACTACACATCTGATCAGTACTGGTCGCACACAGGGAACATTCTAGAAATAGCACGGGACCAGTGTTGGAGAAGCTACTCTTAAAATATAGATTTCCAAGCTAACATTTACATCTCACTGGCAGACATTAAGCTACGCTAATGCTATCCTTAAGAAAAATGTAGTTTACTTTAAAGTTGCTTTGAAAAAGTAGTTCACTACATCCAAACTACTTTGTGAAAAAGTATATCTAAATCTTAAAAAATGTCAGACTACAAATTCCAAGAACAGATCGCACGAGGATCAAATGTTAAAAGGTGTAATTTAGCCTATTATACACACTACAATGTTTCAAGTGAGAATTAGGCAGGTATGATGCCGAAAAATAAACGATTACCTACTTCAGCCACATTTTATTTTCCTTTTGCAAACGTGTGTAGTTCCAGTAGTTAGCTACACAACAAAAAGTTACCTACTGAAAACAGTACCAAGATTTGAATTTCGTTCAAGTACCAACCAACCTACTGTAAAATGTAGTTCAATTACTAGTTAAACTTCATATAGTACACTGTTCCCCAACATGGCATGGGTCATGTGTTTTCAGCCTGTTGCCCCCTGGTTCACTTCAAACTGCCACTGCTCAGAAATCAAACTCAAATCTCTGAAACGGCCACCGTAGGAATGCCATGATGACGTCATATCTTTGTGTGTAAACAGTTATTTTAATCATACTTGGGAGCCAAAATAAAGCCGTTTGAAGTTGAACACAGTACTAAAACAATTTCCATGAACTCACTGAAACTTCATCAATCAAACGTAGTGTAGTATAAATGGAATAGGGAGCTATTTGAAACTCTAATAATAAGATGGTGGACTAGAGAAAGAGCCTCGTCTGAGCACCTTGGCAGGTAACAGGGCGATGAAGAAGCCACAATGAAACCAGACAGTAGATGCCGTCAGACACAGATGTTGGTCTGTTGGTCATAAACTAGCTTCCCTATTGATTTCCCTGCTATATCATCACTGAAGAGTGCAGAGTAAAGACAGAGATGAGATTTTGATTAACAGCAAGACATTTTCAATGCTTCTGGTGGGCTAAGACCTTCACAAATTTAGATTTTTACCATAAACTATACATAGTAATATTTATCATTTCAATGTTTTATTACATAGCTATGCTAAACAAATCTCAAAATAAAATGTAAAAAAACAGAAGCTGGGATACTCTAGAGCTAACAAACCCACACAACGACAAATATAATCTTATTTTTGTCACAAGAAGAGCAGAGGAAAATGTGAAGTTACATGATAAATATAGAACGTTCAACACTATACAATAACCCCAGCTGGGTATTGAGTAACATGCAATTACACACCTTGTACTTTTCTGCAGGAAAATCATGAAACACAAATATTTCTAGTTGCCGGTGGGGAGGGGCAACATTTCATACAATATACACAAAGCAGAAACCAAGTCAGTTAACATAAGGCATATAAAGTTCACAAAGCCCAGAGAAGGGATTCTCTGCTTCACTGAAGACTTCTCCTGTGTGGCCAGTTCTGGTCTGAAGTGCTTAACACCCCCATTCATCATGTTGAATAGTCCTGTGGAACAACAAGAACGTCGACGACAGAATTAAAAACAAAAAACTTTAAATATTTCTAAATCACACATTTCTTTATTGGAAGCTCAAGACAACATAACATTCCAATAGCTTACCGCTCTGGGTTTTTTGTTCACCTTCATGTCGAATCTAAAAACCAAAAAAAAAAGCTAGAGTTACGACAGGTCTTTCAGGTTTCACTAAATACAACACGAGTAACCATGGAGACAACAAGCACCACTACAGTTACTCAAGCTAAGAGACCAAGCAACACACAAGGAGACAACTAGAAGAACCATATGAAAGCCTGGGATGTGCTGAAAGATATGGGTTTTTACTCAACCTGTGAGCTCCCCATCTCATTTTGGCAGGAAGAGCAGACTTTTTCATAACTGGATTAAGGGAACAGGACCTTTATGGAATGAAACCAGGGTCAAGAAATAAACGGAGCTTCTAAAGTAGTGTTTATGCCCCTCTGACTCAAAACACTGCAGAATCTAGCGTTGAGTCTACAGAAGCTAGGTGCAAATACTTTATTAGATACAATGCATTATTTGAGAAATAAAGTGTGCATCCCCAAATGGCACCCTAATTCCTATTTGGGCCCTGATCAAAAGTAGTGCACTAAATAGGGAATAGGATGCCATTTGGGATATAAACAAAGATTTGGACATGTAGTAATGATAGATTTTCTATGATGACACATTAACCGTGACAGAAGCAGATGGAGAGCTGAGGGAGAGAGAGAGAGAGTGGGAACGTCAGGATGTGGTCAGAGAAGGCAGGGGTAGTTCCCCCCCAAATGGCACCCTATTCCTGACGTAGTGCACCATTTTTGACCAGAGCCCTATGGGTCATAAGAGCTCTGGTCAAAGGCAGTGCACTATATAGGGAATAGGGTGCCATTTGGGACACACGCAGGATGTATCACCACAGGAAGCAGGAAGTAAAAATGTGAGACTTACTCAAAGTCATAATGAAACATGGCAGAAGGGCTGGGGCAGCATTAGGGGAAGTAGAGAGCAGTAGTAATTAGTACACCAGACTGACTCACTCTAAATGGATGCTGTTGTATCTGGAAAATACAGGCTTGTTAATAAGTCAACTAGCTACCACAATATTTTAACTTATTGAGATGATTTTGTCTAAATATGCGGTGGTTTTATTAGGCTACATACAACATAACACAATGTGGCTAGGAACCAGTGTGATGAGTTAACGCAGCTGGGAAAGTTGGCATCGTTTCTTACTTCTCCTCACATTCCAGCTCCAATACAAACAGACTAAGCCACTTGCTATAAACCAGTAGTACAGCCAATCAAACAGACCCTCCTGACGTTTATACAGTAGTACAGCCAATCAAACAGACCCTCCTGATGTTTATACAGTAGTACAGCCAATCAAACAGACCCTCCTGACGTTTATACAGTAGTACAGCCAATCAAACAGACCCTCCTGATGTTTATACAGTAGTACAACCAATCAAACAGACCCTCCTGATGTTTATACAGTAGTACAGCCAATCAAACAGACCCTCCTGACGTTTATACAGTAGAACTGCCAATCAAACAGACCCTCCTGACGTTTATACAGTAGAACAGCCAATCAAACAGACCCTCCTGACATTTATACAGTAGTACAGCCAATCAAACAGACCCTCCTGATGTTTATACAGTAGAACAGCCAATCAAACGGACCCTCCTGACGTTTATACAGTAGAACAGCCAATCAAACAGACCCTCCTGACGTTTATACAGTAGTACAGCCAATCAAACAGACCCTCCTGACATTTATACAGTAGTACAGCCAATCAAACAGACCCTCCTGATGTTTATACAGTAGTACAGCCAATCAAACAGACCCTCCTGACGTTTATACAGTAGTACAGCCAATCAAACAGACCCTCCTGACGTTTATACAGTAGTACAGCCAATCAAACAGACCCTCCTGACATTTATACAGTAGTACAGCCAATCAAACAGACCCTCCTGATGTTTATACAGTAGTACAGCCAATCAAACAGACCCTCCTGATGTTTATACAGTAGTACAGCCAATCAATCTGACCCTCCCAGACAACTTTTTTTTAAAAAGTTACCTTGCTGCCAAGAGATACACTTGCACATATTTCAGAATTGATAGCAGGGCCATGTTCTGTAGCCAACGGTTGCAGATAGAAATTACGTTAATAGACCCACTTTGATTCCATATTCTACATATCAGAGAGGCATGTTTGTTCTACAATGCATATTTCTATCCGAACGTTCCACAACGTTGTGTTCTGCTGAACGTGCCCTAGGAGTTAGTCTAGACCAGCGACTGCGTTTAGGGTCGAGTACCTGTGTCTGTTTTTGTTCTTCCTTTTCTTGTGGCTCCCATGGTGGCTTCCGGAGGAGGACGAGGCAGCCTTCTGGGGTTTGAGGTCCTGCAGTGCCCCGTCTGCGTCCTCAGTGTCCTCCTGACTTGGCTCGTTCTCCTGGTTCTGGAGGTCTGGGGATGTGTCGCTCTCTGTCCCACTGCCGGGCTCACCTGAAGGGCCAGACAACAGAAGAGCAGCATGCCACCTTGGAGCTCAACTCCCTCACATACCAGTAGGCTACATTCAGTAAGCACTGTGGCAAACAAAAGTTTATCAATTTGGGATGGCTGATTCATATACTTACGCTTTTCATTCATGTGATCTGGTATCCCGCCAAGTGCACAGACAGCCTGTTCAACAAAGACGAACAGTTGGTCAGCATTTACACGTTATTACAATCATAGATGGCCTCCTAGGACAATACCGAGAGGACCGATGGCCTCCTAGGAAAATACAGAGAAAATAAATGGCCTCCTAGGAAAATACAGAGAGGACCGATGGCCTCCTAGGACAATACAGAGGACAGGCAGAAAATAGAGTGAGGCACTCACTGCTACAGAAGTGACTGAAGACTTGCTGAACAGACGCTCTGCCTCCTTGAACTTTCTGTTTCTTCGGTCTGTCTTGCTGTTGGAATTTCTGACAGAACGATACAAAAACAGAGTAAATAGATCATAAACACAGGCAAGGTGATTCAATAGCAACACTTTATGTCTGAGTAGCCATGGTCCATGTCTTGCTTACTTTTGGTTGGTGAGGTATCTGTCCCATCCTCTAATGATATTCCCATACATCTGGGTGTCTTCCAAGTAGCTGCCCTCAAATGCATAGATCTGTCTTTCCAAGTTCACCAATGTCTCCTGTGGAAAGTATGTAAAAGGCATTAGACTTTGCATTTCAAATGTATGAAACTGACCGAAAGTGTAATTACTATATAGCCAGAGACAGTACCACAGCCATGCCCATGGTGATGTGGGCATTAGTATGTAGGGTTTGACAGCACCTTGTGGACAAAGGAAGTTACTACTTAACTCCAACGACATTGTACATAAACATTGATATATCTAGTAAAAAAAGAAAATGCAATACCTATGGATGTATGACGCTGAATAAAAGTATATACTTTGTTACATTTTATAATGTTTCATTAGAATTGTAACGTTAACTAAAGTATCTTGTCAGCGAGCAACAAATATTTACCGGCAGAGTAGAGAGCCGAGGCCTAGTCGTAGTAGCTTAGCTAGGATAGCCAGTGCGGCCTAGTAAACTAGCAAAAGCTACCTTGCAACTTAAACATAAGATGCAGCAAATACGCATGTAGCAAAAATATTTACTCATACGGAAACGTATCTAACTACAGCAGCTAATAAACTTACCGCAAGTTCTTGTTTCCTCTTGACCAGTTCCGAGAGTTCCCGACGTGTGTCGGGAATCTGTGGCGGTGTCGCCTTCGTATGCATCGCCATGATGAATCTCCGAAAAACAAAACAGCGTCTTCAATGATGAGTTAAAATAGGGAAAAGCAAAGACTTTCACCACAAGTGGGCGCTAGATGACTGGTACGTTTGCTTGTCTTGCAAACGAGCCAAATGCCTTTTCTTTTCCTGCCGCTCTGCTTTCACCGAGTACTCGCTGTCGTGGAAACAGATCATTGTATCCACACTCAGAAGTTTGTTTTCTGACTACAGTAACTTTACAGTGTGGTGAATGAATGAATTTTTGTTGCATCCTAGGATCACTTTGCGAATTTGGTCAACGTAGTCGGGCTACATTTACCATTCAAATTGCTACCTAGTCAGCATGAGGGTGTTGCAGTCCTTGCTTGAGTTGGGTACCAGCAGCACCTCACATGTTCTACTGCTTGAGCCCCTGTACTTCCTATAAAAATATAGTGAAGTTCAAGCTCCTGCACGTAAATATGAACAGTACCGGCACCCAAAATGATTACAGGTACCTATTTCAGTCCAAGTCAAGCACTGGTGACATTACAAACTCTCCTCCCTTCTAAACAGATTGTCAGGCGATGCAATACATGTCAGGCACCTGTCCCTCCTTTTGTGTTGTAACTCTCTTCGCTAATGATGGGGAAAAATACACAGAGAATGACATTAAGTGTCCTTTTTTTTTGCCTTGCATCCCGTGTAAATCTAAATGATGCTCAGACTTCTGCTATCGCTTTTTACATTAATCTAGGCGGCAAACATCTAGAATACATTTCATCAATACCCACCAAATACCAAACACAGGTGATAATCAATGAGGTCGATAAGAAGGGGTTCTTGTCACCAGCTAAGAGGTTATTTTCAGAAGACAGTCAGGTAGATATGTCAACCAATAAATCAATCTACCCTCCAGCTAATTAATACATTAATCAGCCAATGAATTGTCAAATTAAGATGTGATTTTTACATTTAGTTTTCAGAATCAAAACCCAGGGCCAGGCACATACAGTGGGGCAAAAAAAGTATTTAGTCAGCCACCAATTGTGCAAGTTCTCCCACTTAAAAAGATGAGAGAGGCCTGTAATTTTCATCATAGGTACACTTCAACTATGACAGACAAAATGAGAAGAAAAAAAATCCAGAAAATCACATTGTAGGATTTTTAATGAATTTATTTGCAAATTATGGTGGAAAATAAAAATAAGTAAATGATCTAATGATTCTGTCTCTTCGCAGCAAAATCTGCAGAGCTGGGAAGGTTGTATATATATATATATACAGTTAAAGTCAGAAGTTTACATACACTTAGGTTGGTGTCACTAAAACTTGTTTTTCAACCACTCCACATTTTTCTTGTTAACAAACTATAGTTTTGGCAAGTCGGTTAGGACATCTACTTTGTGCATGTAATGCAAGTAATATTTCCAACAATTGTTTACAGACAGATTATTTCACTTATAATTCACTGCATCACAATTCCACTGGGTCAGAAGTTTACATACACTAAGTTGACTGTGCCTTTAAACAGCTTGGAAAATTCCAGAAAATGATGTCATGGCTTTAGCTTCTGATTGTTTAATTGACATCATTTGAGTCAATTGGAAGTGTATTTGTTGATGTATTTCAAGGACTACCTTCAAACTCAGGTCCTCTTTGCTTGACATCATGGGAAAATCAAAAGAAATCAGCCAAGACCTCAGAAAAAAAATTGTACACCTCCACAAGTCTGGTTCATCCTTGGGAGCAATTTCCAAATGCCTGACTGTACAAAGTTCGTCTGTACAAACAATAGTACGTAAGTATAAACACCATGGGACCATGCAGCCGACATACCGCTGAGGAAGGAGATGCTGTCTCCTAGAGATGAACGTACTTTGGTGTGAAAAGTGCAAATCAATCCCAGAACAACAAGCAAAGGACCTTGTGAAAATGCTGGAGGAAACCGGTACAAAATTATCTATATCCACAGTAAAACAGGTCCTATATCGACATAACCTGAAAGGAAGGAAGCAGCCACTGCTCCAAAACTGCCATAAAAAAGCCAGACTACGGTTTGCAACTGCACATGGGGACAAAGATTGTACTTTACAACAATTTGGCCATAATGACCATCGTTATGTTTGGAGGAAAGAGGGGGAGGCTTGCAAGCCGAAGAACACCACCCCAACCATGAAACACGGGGGTGGCAGTATCTTATTGTGTGGGTGCTTTGCTGCAGGAAGGACTGGTGCACTTCACAAAATAGATGGCATCATGAGGAAAGAAAAGTATGTGGATATATTGAAGAAACATCTCAAGACCTCAGTCAGGAAGTTAAAGCTTGGTTGCAAATGGGTCTACCAAATGGACAATGACCCCAAGCATACTTCCAAAGTTGTGGCAAAATGGCTTAAGGACAACAAAGTCAAGGTATTGGAGTGGTCATCACAAAGCCCTGACCTTAATCCCAAAATGTGTGGGCAGAACTGAAAAAGCTTATACGAGCAAAGAGGCTCGTTACACCAGCTCTGTCAGGAGGAATGGGCCAAAATTCACCCAACTTATTGTGGGAAGCTTGTGGAAGTCTACCTGAAACATTTGACCCAAGTTAAACAATTTATAGGCAATGCTAGCAAATACTAATTGAGTGTATGTAAACTTCTGACGCACTGGGTATGTGATGAAAGAAATAAAAGCTGAAATAAATCACTCTCTACTATTATTCTCACATTTCACATTCTTAAAATAAAGTGGTGATCCCAACGGACCTAAGGCAGGGAATGTTTACTCTGATTAAATGTCAGGAGTTGTGAAAAACGGAGTTTAGATGTATTTGGCTAAGGTGTGTGTAAACTTCCGACTTCAACTGTATATACACAGTTGAAGTCAGAAGTTTACATACACCTTAGCCATTTGCAAAAAAAAAAACTATTCTATAAACCTGTTTTCATTTTGTCATTATGGGGTATTGGGTGTAGAGTGATGAGGAAAAACATTTATTTAATCTATTTTAGAATAAGTCTGTAACGTAACAACTTTGGAAAAAGTCAAGGGCTCTGAATACTTTCCGAAAGCACTGAATGTACAGTATTCAAACCATAAATCTGAGAAGGGGGAGGGCTGACCTAGAATCAGTTTTTCATTTAGATCAGAATGAAGAAGTCTGCATGGACAGGGGGGGGGGGGGGGGGTGGGGGGGCTGACCCTAGGTCAGCACACCTACTCTGCTTTATGAATACGGATCCAGGACGTGCAATAGTTTCTATGACAACACCTCTCTGGTCATAAATGGTTTCCCATGCCTTTTAACCCTTGTCCAAGGAGGAGACATTACCTGGGAACATTCTCCTGAAGAACCCTCCCCCGCCCCCGCCTGACCCTGGGCAGGATGATGTAGTGAACTACGGGGGCCTGGCCAAGCACTTCATGTCCAGTGCTGTGTTTGTTTCTGGGACAAGCCATGGACCCAGGATGTGTGAGGCCAGGGATTCCCAGGTCCAGGTACTGCATCATTGATCCTCCTAGATTGTGTCCTAAATTGCACCCTATTCCCTATCTAGCGTACTACTTTTTTTATACCAGGGTTCATAGGGCTGCGGTCAAAAGTAGTGCGCTATATAGGGAATAGGGTGCCATTTGGGATACACACCAAGCCACACAGTTAGAATGGACACTTTTCCTATCCGGTTGTAACCAATCATATCGTATGAGCATTATACATTTGTGTTTTATACAATGTTTTGACTATTATTATTATTATTGATATTCTTACGTTTAACTTTCATCTCAGTGAAGAGGATATTGATTGATCTTCAGGTCTTTTCTGTTCATAGGTTTTCTCACACCTTAAACAGACCTCCTCCCCAGTGTCTCACACCTTATACAGACCCCCTCCCCACTGGGGAGGCAGCAACCGAAAGGTTGCAAGTTCAAATCCCCGAGATGTAGCCATATATTCAGTAATTGTATTTCCATATATCCTTAAGAAGAAACACATGTTTTTTTTGTCCAGTAATGTAGAGAGGATTCACAGTAATAGAACAGTAGTCGTTGACAACTGCTAGGCCTCGTGCTGCCAGCGGTACCCCCCAATAACAGCTGGGCACACGAGACCACATAGCCAAAGCAACTGTTGGGGACGTGCTGAGGGGTGGGACACTGGGGAGAGGGTCTGTATGAAGGGTGGTACTCTGGTGAGGAGGTCTGTATTAGGAGTGAGACATTGGGGAGGGGGTCTGTATTAGGAGTGAGACATTGGGGAGGGGGTCTGTATTAGGAGTGAGACACTAGGGAGGGGGTCTGTATTAGGAGTGAGACATTGGGGAGGGAGTCTGTATTAGGATTGAGACACTGGGGAGGTAGTCTGTATAAGGTGTGAGACACTGGGGAGGGGGTCTGTATTAGGATTGAGACACTGGGGAGGGTGTCTGTATAAGGTGTGAGACACTGGGTAGGGGGTCTGTATTAGGAGTGAGACATTGGGGAGGGGGTCTGTATTAGGAGTGAGACACTAGGGAGGGGGTCTGTATTAGGAGTGAGACATTGGGGAGGGAGTCTGTATTAGGATTGAGATACTGGGGAGGTAGTCTGTATAAGGTGTGAGACACTGGGGAGGGGGTCTGTATTAGGATTGAGACACTGGGGAGGGAGTCTGTATAAGGTGTGAGACACTGGGTAGGGCGTCTGTATTAGGATTGAGACACTGGGTAGGGGGTCTGTATAAGGTGTGAGACACTGGGTAGGGGGTCTGTATTAGGATTGAGACACTGGGGAGGGAGTCTGTATGAGGGGTGAGACTGAGGAGAACAGCTGCAGATACTGTATATTCAGACAAGTCAATATTCTGTCCACTAAAACACTCCCTGTAAAACCAAACCTCCGTTGATATGACTTTCACTCCCCAAACGAGGCTTCTGTCTGAGCTCCCTGCTTTCATTACTCCTCTGGTCTTCCATTGGTCTGAAAGACTTTTAGGAAAACAAATGAATCTTGTAAAATAAAAACTTGGAGAGACTCGGTTTAAGACCTTTAGGAAGCTTTGAGATCTGGGGATCTCAACAGAAGAGGCATTACCTACTCTGACTGACCTTGATTTCAGCTGCCCCCGGTGGATTGATCTCTTGACATTTAAACTATTGTCTCAACTGCTGTTGTCTGAAGCCACTAGTGTTGTAGTTGAAGTGCCAAAGGGGACAGAGACACTGGAAGACAAACCTCTGGCTTTATCGGAGCTGACTGAGCTCCATTATAGCTTGTAGTCAAATTGGGCAAGTATAAACATGTTCATTCAAAGGGGCCCTTCCTGAGACAGCCTTTTGTTGTGAGTGTGTGCATTTAGGAATGTCTGTGTATTCTATCCCCATGTACTGGTACTGTATGGTAAGTAGGTGTACAGCGAGACACATGACTGACCCTAAACCTAATTACAATTTAACGCTAACATCTGTATCACTCTCTATTATTATACTTCTTAGCCAATAGAAATAAACATGAGAGCACCGACAGGCATGATACATACTCAGCATGAGCCAATAACCATTCTTTCTTGAAACTAAGGAAAGTACATCTATGAGATTTTATAAAATAAAAAGAGGAATAACCCCTTAATTCATCACTTTAATTAGATTTGGCTCTGAAGTTACTGATAGTTATCAGAAAAAAAACAAAAGGAATGAGAGATGCAATTGTATTGTGGGATTCATCATTTGAAGTATCCACAGAATGGTGCTAATGTGATGGGGTGGATGAGAGCATCTTCAGTCATATTCATGGTAGAGCTAATTGTGTCAGCCTAATCTTATATCTGTGACTTGGCAGTACATCAGTGGATTACGGGCACAATATGGTGCTATTATTTCATAGCGATTTGCATAAGACGTTTAAAAAGTGCCAGAGATACTTACTGGAGCGTGGAGACATGATTTTATTCCATCTCAGAGTGCTTCGATGTGGTTAACAAAATTAGAACCTCTGTTTTATTGTTAATTGTGATTTTCCTCCGGGTGGGATTGTGAGAGGCTTTGATTGGTTGAGTTTGGTAGCTGTGCTTTAATTATTAATGTGCAATAGGCTGGGTGGATGGATGGATGGATGTGTGGGTGGGTGGGTGGGTGGGTGGGTGGGTGGGTGGGTGGGTGGGTGGGTGGGTGGGTGGATGGGTGGGTGGATGGATGGGATAAATGATGGATAGGTGGATGACTGGAGGGATAGATGGGTGGATGGAGATTAGCACAAGTGGAACCTACATGTAGGATGGTTATTCTTTCATCGTCATCATTGACTTAACACCTTCATCAGTGGCTTAACATGGTCATCAGTGACTTAACACCGTCATCAGTGGTTTAACATGGTCATCAGTGACTTAAAATCATCATCAGTGACTTAACACCGTCATCAGTGGCTTAACATGGTCATCAGTGACTTAACACCGTCATCAGTGGCTTAACATGGTCATCAGTGACTTAACACCGTCATCAGTGGCTTAACACCGTCATCAGTGACTTAACATGGTCACCAGTGGCTTAACATGGTCACCAGTGGCTTAACATGGTCACCAGTGGCTTAACATGGTCAACAGTGGCTTAACATGGTCATCAGTGGCTTAACATGGTCACCAGTGACTTAACATGGTCACCAGTGACTTAACATGGTCATCAGTGGCTTAACATGGTCATCAGTGGCTTAACATGGTCATCAGTGGCTTAACATGGTCATCAGTGACTTAACATGGTCACCAGTGGCTTAACATGGTCAACAGTGACTTAACACTGTCATCAGTGGCTTAACATGGTCAACAGTGACTTAACACCATCTTTAGTGGCTTAACATGGTCATCAGTGTCTTAACATGGTCATCAGTGTCTTAACATGGTCATCAGTGACGTAACATCGTCATCAGTGTCTTAAAGTCATCATCAGCTCAACAAAGAACCCATTCATGTATCCATCTTCCTTTTGTATAGCTGTTAAACATTAATGGGATGATTTGTGGAAGAATTGGCTACGTAATGGCTGTTTGTATCATCAGGGGACACAAGCCCTCAGGAATCAAGACTTATCAATTCTCTTTTCATACTGAATCAGCACAAACATGAATTGGAGCCTGGTTGAATGCACTGCATTGTTGAATATACAGTATTCTCAAACAGGAACTTTCAGGGAGCAAGAAATACGAGAAGAATGAAGGAAATTATGGAATTAAATAACCTGAAAACACTGCCGCATAATGTCTTAACTGGCCGTACATATGTATAAGTTTCTTGAGAGAGAGAGAGAGAGAGAGAAAGAGAGAAAGAGAGAGAGAGAAAGAGAGAAAGAGAGAAAGAGAGAGAGCGAGAGAGAGAGAAAGAGAACGAGAGAAAGAGAAAGAGAGAGAGAGAGAGAGAGAGAGAGAGAGAGACCCCACAGAGCCCCAGGACAGTAACACAATTAGACCCAACCAAATCATGAGAAAACAAAAATATTATTACTTGACACATTGAAAAGAATTAACAAAAAATAGAGCAAACTAGAATGCTATTTGGCCCTAAACAGAGAGTACACAGTGGCAGAATACCTGACCACTGTGACTGACCCAAACTTAAGGAAAGCTTTGACTATGTACAGACTCAGTGAGCCTTGCTATTGAGAAAAGCCGCCGAAGGCAGACCTGGCTCTCAAGAGAAGACAGGCTATGTGCACACTGCCTACAAAATTAGGTGGAAACTGAGCTGCACTTCCTAACCTCCTTCCAAATGTATGACCATATTAGAGACACATATTTCCCTCAGATAACACAGATCCACAAGGAATTGGAAAACAATTCCAGTTTTGATAAACTTCCATATCTACTGGGTGATGTACCACAGTGTGCCATCACAGCAGCAACATTTGTGACCTGTTGCCACAAGAAAAGGGCAACCAGTGAAGAACAAACACCATTGTAAATACAACCCATATTTATGCTTATTTATTTTCTCTTTTGTACTTTCACTATTTGCACATTGTTACAACACTGTATAAAGACATAATATGACATTTGCAATGTCTTTATTCTTTTGGAACTTCTGTGAGTGTAATGTTTACTGTTCATTTTTATTGTTTATTTCACTTTTGTATATTATCTACTTCACTTGTTTTGGCAATGTTAACATATATTTCCCATGCCAATAAAGCCCCTTGAATTGAATTGAGAGAGAGAAAGGGAGAGAGAGACTATTTAACAATCGAGCATGATCCTACCTCATCTTGGATGGGCGTGGGTGATTGACTGTCCATTCCCCCAGCCCCTACTTCTCGTCCTTGCTGCTTCTCAAAAGCTCATTACTGCGTCACTAAATCATGTATTTCTCCCTCACAGGCACTGTGGTTTAATTCATACTAATAAAAACCAATTCCATTATGGATGCCGGTGCTGCTAGCCTTGGATAGGCTGTTGATGGGTTTGAGAGAGGCAATACCATAGAAATTGAATCACTACAAAAGTAAATTGCTGCTTTCTGATGGGCTTTTCCCTTTCTAGTAATTATATTTCTATGGGTAGTACTCAGTAGATGGATAAGCAACATCCTCCCCTAACACAATTCATCTGGGTGTATTTAATCTCCCCTAACACAATTCATCTGGGTGTATTTCATCTCCCCTAACACAATTCATCTGGGTGTATTTCATCTCCCCTAACACAATTAATCTGGGTGGTGTATTTCATCTCCCCTAACACAATTAATCTGGGTGGTGTATTTCATCTCCCCTAACACCATCTTAATGGTGTATTTAATCCTCCCCTAACACAATTAATCTTGATGGATTCTCTTACTTTCTCGTGTTCTTTTTATTTCTCATGTGTTTTTGTTCTACCTTGTTATTTTTAGTGTTACATTGATATTGATTACTGCATTGTTGGGTTTGATTAATTGTTCAGCAGTCTTAATGCTTGGGGGTAGAAGCTGTTAAGGAGCCTTTTGGACCTAGACTTGGCGCCCCGGTACCGCTTGCCGTGCAGTAGCAGAGACAACAGTCTATGACTTGGGTGACTGGAGTCTTTGACAATTTTTTGGGCCTTCCTCTGACACCGCCTATTATATAGGTCCTGGATGTCAGGAAGCTTGGCCCCAGTGATGTACTAGGCCGTACACATTACCCTCTGTAGCGCCTTACGGTTAGATGCCGAGCAGTTGCCATACCAGGCGGCGATGTAACCGGTCGGGATGCTCTCGATGGTGTAGAACTTCTTGAGGATCTGGGGACCCATGCCAAATCTTTTCAGTCTCCTGAGGGTGAAAAGGTGCTATCGTGCCCTCTTCACGACTGTCTTGGTGTGTTTGGACCATGATAGTTTGTTGAGATGTTGCCCTTAGTTCCGATTCTCAAGCTTGTAAACAATTTCTGGAATATTTGTATTGCTGTACTGCGCTAAGTGGGTCATGCATTTTTTATTTGTGTCTCAACACCCAGAAATGCATTTTGCCTGTATTCAAAGCATTCTGACATGAACTGTCCCTATTCTCTGAGTCTGCAGGGGTTTAGCAGAAGAATGTATCTGCAGTGGTTTAGCAGAGTCTACTTGCTGCATGGTGTTGATGCAAAATGCAGAATGTTTTACAAAGGCGAAGAGAAGGTGAATCTCTATACTTTTAGTAATAGTAATCCTGTGTACTGGTTTATGATTTTACACTAGAATACTGCCATACATCATGTACATCTAACAGGCAGTAGGTAATATCAATATCAATCTGCACAGTTTATAAGAGACAAATCCTACCAATGAGGCTGGGGACACTTTTTTTGTGTGTTTTTTTGTTGTTGAATTTTACCTCTTTTTCCCCCCAATTTCGTGGTATCCAATTGTTTAGTAGCTACTATCTTGTCTCATCGCTACAACTCCCGTACGGGCTCGGGAGAGACGAAGGTTGAAAGTCATGCGTCCTCTGATACACAACCCAACCAAGCCGCACTGCTTCTGAACACAGCGCGCATCCAACCCGGAAGCCAGCCGCACCAATGTGTCGGAGGAAACACTGTGCACCTGGCAACCTTGGTTAGCGCGCACTGCGCCGGCCAAACCCTCCCTAACCCGGACACGCTAGGCCAATTGTGCATCGCCCCACGGACCTCCCGGTCGCGGCCGGTTACGACAGAGCTGGGGCCACTCGATGTAAAAATGTATGCATGCACGACTGAGTCGCTTTGGATAAAAGCATCTGGTAAATGACATATAGTATTATTTATTATATTACTGTATGAGACATGGATGTACAGAGAGATACTTTATGATGAAGATTATCTTGAAACATCTGTAATTGACCTCATTTTGAATTAAAAGTGTTGTAAAAGGACAAGTGGTTGGAACCCTGCCGCCCCAGGGTGTGCTTTAGTAGCTCTAAACCTAGTCTCAAAAGTAAGGGAATCCAGTAGAAGTTCCACTCTGTGTATTGTGTCTTTGTGTAACAGGGCTGTTCCAGCTCTAACTCACTCACCCTGCCTTACCTAAATGGAAAATAGACACCAGACTTCCACCTCTGACTGCAGGATAAATGCATTAATTCTTAACGATCTTGTCACAGTGTCAAACTACAGGCTGAATGAATTAAAACAGAAATGATTCACGTGAGACTATTCGTTCCATCCATTGATTGCCTCGCATAAAAAATAAAGAGGAACCCAAATTAGAAAACATGCAGGTCCAACTGCAACGGGCAGCTTAGCTGAATTCAAGAGATCATGTTAAGAACCCTCTTTTGATGAATGACATGTTAATAATGCTGCATTAAACTGTTATTATGGCAATAGCACAGATGTCTGTGGGCTCCTTAGATAGATACATTGCTTTGAGTGTTCAGCGTGTGTATCTGATGGCTGCAACCATTTCTAACAGGGGGATCATTGTTTTGCAAGTTCGATATATTCTCCCATTTCCCCCGTCAAACCATATACTCTAAGTGTACAAAAATGCAACTGTAAATCAATTATCGAGACGGGTTAAACATTTGGTAACATTTTGTCGGTTAAATTATTCTGATCAAAAGGTGCACCGGGTTTTGCTTAACCCCCGGTAAGATAGATGGTACAGTCAATCAGAGAGGCAGGCAGCGGCTGTCGGGTGCAGATATTCGACAAGCAGTCCTATTGCTACGATTAAGTCTCTGCCTAGCTCGGACTTTTCCTTTGGTCAACTCTGTTGATATTAATGTGTCATACAATATGACCTGACAGTGACAGGGTCTGTAGTTCAAGAGTAAATAAGAGAGACGTACATAGACTACTTGTCATCGTGATTTTTCTGTCTAGTTATTCTATCGTTTGATTCCCCTACCGTTCCCTCTTGGATTTACGAAGAGCATGTTGGTGATCTGAGTATACAGAGAGTTTTTCTCCTGTCCTTCGATATATTTGAGGAATGACTGCAACTGGAAAGGGACTGACAATCGCTTGAATGGAAAAAATGGAATACAACGATCTTGAGAAAAAAATTGAGGAGAAACTGACATTAACAGATACATGTAAGTTATTTTATACTCGCCACCATAGGACACATTAGCCACACTTAATGCGGTGCTAAAGGATCAAATTAACAATACAATATATTTCAACAGTGGGGGGGATTGAATGCTTGGAGTAAATGTGTTGGTATTCATGGACGTGTTGATAAAATCTGTGTGCCTGCGCATGCCAAAGCATTATGTTTGTTCTGTTCAATCAAAATCAACAGGCCACCATTTGAATAGACATTAACATAAACATGAATTTTAAAAAAAAAACAATAAAAAAAACATAATTCATATCTTATTGATTGATACCCTACTATTCCCATCAGACATTTTTTCACCAAAGCATCAATGCCGGTTTTTTGTTGCCTTTTGGCCACCTGCTCTCCCGATTAAATGACCAGAAAGATGCATGCTCATAATAGTGCAACATGCCCTGACATCTTTCCTTGGCCAGAGAGCTGTGAAATACTGCGACCTATATGTAATTCTTTATTACCATCCAATACCAATGAACCAATCCAGCACCAGGCACAACAAACAATGCCGTTTTCAAATTAACCTGACTTTGGAAATCTGCTGGTGTCTCTACAGTGTCCAGTTGCTGTCAGCGTCAAACCCTATACCTCAAAATAGATTACCATAGCAGACCAGCACCTTGGTAACAAACAATAATATTCCACCAGTAAACCTGGCCCATGCAGTCGGTTAGCTCTGGTCCAAGGCCTAGTGCACGTTCGCCCTGGACCAGAGCTAGCAGTGGTCTGGCCTGGTCTGATTACACCCTCTAGTCATGAACCAGCTGATAGCAGTGGTCTGGCCTGGTCTGATTACACCCTCTAGTCATGAACCAGCTGATAGCAGTGATGGCTGTTATCTTGGCTATCATAATGTGTTTGAATGGTGATTTGATGGTGTGAACAATAGGCTAACATATTGGGATGTACAGTGTTGTATTCCTCTAGTCTTGTGGATGGTTTGGTCACTGGAGGCTGGTAAGGGTAACCCTGCTCTTCCTCTTGATGAGGAAGGCAGGCACTTGATGGAGGCAGAACCGCTGTGCTGCAGCTCTTCATCATTCCAGAAGCACAGTACTACTGACCTCCAGCACTGTGACAGGAGAACCCTGTTTCTCTTGTCCTGTGTTTGATTTGACCTCCAGCACTGTGACAGGAGAACCCTGTTTCTCATGTCCTGTGGCTGGTGTTTGATTTGACCTCCAGCACTGTGACAGGAGAACCCTGTTTCTCTTGTCCTGTGGCTGGTGTATGATTTGACCTCCAGCACTGTGACAGGAGATCCCTGTTTCTCTTGTCCTGTGGCTGGTGTTTGATTTGACCTCCAGCACTGTGACAGGAGAACCCTGTTTCTCTTGTCCTGTGGCTGGTGTATGATTTGACCTCCAGCACTGTGACAGGAGATCCCTGTTTCTCTTGTCCTGTGGCTGGTGTTTGATTTGACCTCCAGCACTGTGACAGGAGAACCCTGTTTCTCTTGTCCTGTGGCTGGTGTATGATTTGACCTCCAGCACTGTGACAGGTGAACCCTGTTTCTCTTGTCCTGTGGCTGGTGTTTGATTTGACCTCCAGCACTGTGACAGGAGAACCCTGTTTCTCTTGTCCTGTGGCTGGTGTTTGATTTGACCTCCAGCACTGTGACAGGAGAACCCTGTTTCTCTTGTCCTGTGGCTGGTGTATGATTTGACCTCCAGCACTGTGACAGGTGAACCCTGTTTCTCTTGTCCTGTGGCTGGTGTTTGATTTGACCTCCAGCACTGTGACAGGAGAACCCTGTTTCTCTTGTCCTGTGGCTGGTGTATGATTTGACCTCCAGCACTGTGACAGGAGATCCCTGTTTCTCTTGTCCTGTGGCTGGTGTTTGATTTGACCTCCAGCACTGTGACAGGAGATCCCTGTTTCTCTTGTCCTGTGGCTGGTGTTTGATTTGACCTCCAGCACTGTGACAGGAGATCCCTGTTTCTCTTGTCCTGTGGCTGGTGTATGATTTGACCTCCAGCACTGTGACAGGAGATCCCTGTTTCTCTTGTCCTGTGGCTGGTGTTTGATTTGACCTCCAGCACTGTGACAGGAGAACCCTGTTTCTCTTGTCCTGTGGCTGGTGTATGATTTGACCTCCAGCACTGTGACAGGAGATCCCTGTTTCTCTTGTCCTGTGGCTGGTGTTTGATTTGACCTCCAGCACTGTGACAGGAGATCCCTGTTTCTCTTGTCCTGTGGCTGGTGTTTGATTTGACCTCCAGCACTGTGACAGGAGAACCCTGTTTCTCTTGTCCTGTGGCTGGTGTTTGATTTGACCTCCAGCACTGTGACAGGAGATCCCTGTTTCTCTTGTCCTGTGGCTGGTGTTTGATTTGACCTCCAGCACTGTGACAGGAGAACCCTGTTTCTCTTGTCCTGTGGCTGGTGTTTGATTTGACCTCCAGCACTGTGACAGGAGAACCCTGTTTCTCTTGTCCTGTGGCTGGTGTTTGATTTGACCTCCAGCACTGTGACAGGAGAACCCTGTTTCTCTTGTCCTGTGGCTGGTGTATGATTTGACCTCCAGCACTGTGACAGGAGAACCCTGTTTCTCACGCTGCTTTTATGATAGTTTACCTTTCCTGTGGAATAGGTTTGCTCTGATCTATGCAGACAGACAGTCAGACAGACAGAGACAGAGACAGACAGACAGGCAGAGACAGACAGACACTTTATATGGAATAGGCGGCCATTTAGGACCCGACCCTATTGCAGTTAGACTCTCCCCTTGACCCCCTGTCATCTCTCTTGGAGCAGTGCCATGATGCCGGGTAGACTGGAGAGGGACACTGACTGTAGAGGGACACTGACTGTAGAGGGACACTGAGACACTGACTGTAGAGGGACACTGACTGTAGAGGGACACTGACTGTAGAGGGACACTGACTGGAGAGGGACATTGACTGTAGAGGGACACTGACTGGAGAGGGACACTGACTGGAGAGGGACACTGACTGGAGAGGGACATTGACTGTAGAGGGACACTGACTGTAGAGGGACACTGACTGTAGAGGGACACTGACTGTAGAGGGACACTGACTGGAGAGGGACACAGACACTGACTGTAGAGGGACACTTCAGGGATAGGGTTAGCTATGTGAAGCCCCGGGGGCTAGAGGGCCACCATGACACTGAGACAGAGAGACAAGCGCCAGAGTCCTCTTGTAAGAGCAACATTAGTGGCTTTGTAGTTGAGGCAGCCATGAGACTAAGCCCCTCCAAGAAGCTCTGTTTGCAGCTCACAAAAGGGTTACATCCCAAATGGCCCCCTATTCCCTCTATAGTACACTACTTTTGACTGGAGCCCTATGGACCTTGGTCAGAGGTAGTGCACTGTAAAAGGAATAGGGTGGTATTTGGGACCACAAAAGGAATGGCAGTGAGGCACCCGTTTCCTCGTCAAGACAATGAATCAGCTTTTGTTTAATGCAGACAGAAAGTGTTTTTGAACATGTGTGGTATTGTATATGATATCACTGAAATCCCGAGGACTGGCAGTATACTGCAAGTGTTTGTAAGTCTGTTCCGTGGTATATAAGGCCTACTATCAGTCACGATCTGAACTGACAAAAGTTATGTTTCAAAATACGCCTTGTTGAAGATTTTATTTATCTTCTTGGTTGCAAATTAGTTTTTTAAACTGGAGAACTTTGAATAGAGCTCCAAGACAATAGAGCTTCTCTTCTGTGGAAGTAATCATGGGACGTGGACTGACGTGGACCCTCTTCCACTCTCTCAAAGTTTTCCTGATGCAATGTTCCTGGCCCACATTCAAGATCACAGTTGGCCTGGAAATGTGGTGTGTGTCCCAAATCGTACCCTATCCCCTACATAGAGCACTTATTTTGACCAGAGCTCTATGGGCTCTGGTCCAAAGTAGTGCACTATATAGGAATAGGATACCATTTGGGACTCAGACGTAGATTTTGGCTTCAGCACGACCCCCCCACACCACCCCCACCACAGAAGTTCCCTCATTCTCTCTCATTAAAACAGTTGAAAAACAAATGGCTTTTGATGACAAAACCATTTGTTTTTCAACTGTAATACACATGATTAAGATAACATTGTGCATACCGTGTTGTGATTACCTTGTATTTAGCCTACAGCGTCCATTACATTTACTGCTAAGAGAGGGGCTGAATTAGAGGGGTAGACTGACTAAGGAAAATAACAAAGTACCTTCTCTCATTTCTCCTTTAGTCAGACATGTTGAAATTCTCAGTTTCAGTTTTGTCTCCTATTGGCAGGGGTACTGTGTGTTTGTGCATTCGGGAGAGGAGGGGTTGGGATGGGTGTGGAAGGGCCATGTTAGAATGTGAGGTATTATTTCTCCAGAGGCCCATATCTGCTGCGAGCGAGCAGGGGGGAGTGACGGGTCAGGAGGGTAGCTAGGGATGTTATTGTGGCATTAGCTGGGTCAGTAGGCGTCTGAGAAGGGAGGGAGGTGTCTGTTTCTCAGGCAGACAGATCTGGGCTCAGCTTCCTAAAAAACATCTTAAAGGGATACTTCAGGATTTTGGCAATGAAGCCCTTTATCTTCTTCCTCAGAGTCAGACGAACTCGTGGAAACCATTTGTATGTCTCCGTGTCCAGTTTGAAGGAAGTTGCTAACTAGCTTTAGCGCACTTGCTAACTGGCATTAGTGTAATGACTCATTAGTGACTCATTAGTGACTCATTAGTGTAATGACGTCAGCAGATGTCACAAAGTGCTGTACAGAAACCGAGCCTAAAACCCCAAACAGCAAGCAATGCAGATGTAGAAACACGGCCAAGGCTAAGTTCATAGGATCAATGTTACATCTCAGAGCTGTTTCCCAAAACCATTGTTACTAAAGTTGCACTTGAAAACGCTTGTTATCTACCGACTGACTGCCTCAGACCACTTAGAACAGCTAAGTGTTTTGTTAGATACAGGCCTACATAGAATATATCTGCTAAACATAGAATCAAGATGTCTGTTTCTCTGCGACCGAACTAAGCTGACTATAAATACAAAGTTGACAATGTCATTAGAATTGTTACAAACAAGGATAAAATAATGTTTGAAATGAAAACCCATATGACCAAATTTAAAAGATAATTAACAGTACAGGCCACACAGGCATATAACTAAATAATATTGAAATAAATGTCATGTTCATTCAATTGAGATCTATATTATTATATATATATTTTTTAAAGTAAATATTTTCTTAATTCTATTTCTTGGACTGCATTGTCGGTTAAGGGCTTGTAAGTAATCATTTCACGGTAAGGTTGTGTTCGACGCATGTGAGAAATAAACTACGTTTTGATTGGATTATTTTGCTAATTGTGGGCTACTGTCTGTCATTTCTGCCTCAATATATTTCATGGTGTGTAGCAACATGATGTGCCAAAGCTTCAATTTACACATCCTTATTCAGGAGATTTATATTAGAATAAGTCCCCTCAATATTTGCCGCCAATGATAATAATATCTTTCTAGGAGCTGATGCGTCGTCAGTATTGTGGAATAATTATAATGTCAAGGTAAGATTTGAATGGTAATAGCTGATCCGAGAGCATCGCTGCCTCTTTCTTTCTTCTTCTCTCGATCCTATAAGTATCGACGTATGTCTCCATGACGCACTTAGTGGACATTCTCTCTGCTGGTGTTTTGAGAAACGCATGTTACGTCTTCGGCCGTTGCAGGAACGACGCATCGTTTAAACACTCCGAAGCTAAAGTTCCATTGCTATCGGGAAACCGAGCCCAGAGCGCTCCACGTCAGCGAGCAGTAGCAGCCACATACACACACTCACCTGGTATAAATCAGGGCCATGGTCACTGACCTCTCCCACAGGAACTAGAGGAAGAGCTCCATCCTGTAGTGCATAGAGACATCCTGTAGTGTATAGAGACAGACGAGGTCATCGCCTTAGAGGACGTCCCAAATGGCACCCTATTCCCTATTGGGTCCTCGTCAAAAGTAGGTTACTATGTAAGAAATAGGGTGCTATTTGGGATAGTAACCTATCCAGAGAAGGGCTCACGTTTCCGCTCCCATTGTAAAACACTGAAGTCATTGATGACTAACGTAAGATTCTAATGCCTGTTTTCAATTACTGAGGAATCCTACTCATGTCTCTAGGCCTCTCATATTTTCCACAGATATCAATTTTACTGTGTCAAAACATTATATTACACGTATAGGAAGGGAGAAACAATGGAATTCTGTGACAGAAATAGTTATATCTAGGATTGCATAGCTACTGGCAATTTACCAAAGTTACTAAAATATTCAGTAATTTTGTCATGGATTGGTAATTAACTGAAAATCTATCTTAATTTTGGTAATTTATGCTTGAATAACTTTAACAAAATGTATTCATATACTTCGGTGTCTGTATTGTCCATGAGTTTCTAGTAGATAGACCATATGGTTCAAGAGTATTTAGCCTAATTAATGAAAAAAACATCTACAGTGAGGGAAAAAAGTATTTGATCCCCTGCTGATTTTGTACATTTGCCCACTGACAAAGAAATTATCAACAAGATTGTAACAAGATTGTAGACCTACAGAAGGCTGGAATGGGCTACAAGACCATCGCCAAGCAGCTTGGTGAGTAGGTGACAACAGTTAGTGCGATTATTCGCAAATGGAAGAAACACAAAAGAACTATCAATCTCCCTCGGCCTGGGGCTCCATGCAAGTTCTCACCTCGTGGAGTTTCAATAATCATGAGAATGGTGAGGAATCAGCCCAGAACTAGGATCTTGTCAATGATCTCAAGGCAGCTGGGATCAAATAAAATTGTATTTGTCACATACACATGGTTAGCAGATGTTAATGTGAGTGTAGCGAAATGCTTGTGCTTCTAGTTCCGACAATGCAGTAATAGTCACCAAGAAAACAATTGGTAACACACTGTGCCATGAAGGACTGAAATCCTGCAGCGCCCGCAAGGTCCCCCTGCTCAAGAAAGCACATATACATGCCCGTCCGAAGTTGTCCTCTGAATCATTCAGATGTTCATTGGCAAACTGGGTGAAAGTGTTGTGGTCAGATGAGACCAAAATGTGGCTCTTTGGCATCAACTCAACTCGCCGTGTTTGGAGGGGGAGGAATGCTACCTATGACCCCAAGAACACCATCCCCACCGTCAAACATGGAGGTGGAAACATGCTTTGGGGGTGTTTTTCTGCTAAGGGGACAGGACAACTTCACCGCATCAAAGGGACGATGGACGGGGCCATGTACCGTCAAATCTTGGGTGAGAACCTCCTTCCCTCAGCCAGGGCATTGAAAATGGGTCGTGGATGGGTATTCCAGCATGACAATGACCCCAAACACACGGCCAAGGCAACAAAGGAGTGTCTCAAGAAGAGGCACATTAAGGTCCTGGAGTGGCCTAGCCAGTCTCCAAACCGTAATCCCATAGAAAATATGTTGAGGGAGCTGAAGGTTCGAGTTGCCAAATGTCAGCCTTGAAACCTTAATGACTTGGAGAAGATCTGCAAAGAGGAGTGGGACAAAATCCCTCCTGAGATGTGTGCAAACCTGGTGGCCAACTACAAGAAACGTCTGACCTCTGTGATTGCCAACAAGGGTTTTGCCACCAAGTACTAAGTCATGTTTTGCACAGGGGTCAAATACTTATTTCCCTCATTAAAATGCAAATCAATTCATAACATTTCTGACATGCTTTTTTCTGGATTTTTTTGTTGTTATTCTGTCTGACTATAAGTTTCTATCTGCAAAAAGAGGAGATGATTGGCTTTGAAGTTACGAACCCTTATTGGTTTGAATGGTGTCAGGTATTTCTATATTTTATTCTTCTGAACTTAGCAACATGAATTGGGGTATTAAGACTTCTATATAGGTAGAGCACATTGAATAGAACAAGGCTATGTCAATAATAACATTTGGACATAAATGCAGATACAACCTCATAGTCGCAAGCTCTCGATTTCATGCTGAGACCCTCATATTAAACACCAATGTGATTCGCTAAGTGGATGGTTTATGTTTAGGATATTACAGCTTTTTTCATTCTATTTGTAATAAATCATGTTTCCTGAGGGAACCGTGAATAATGATGCGTGAGAAAGTTAGACGCACAAATATCACCCCCCCCCCCAAAAAAAATTCTACCCTCTCCTGTTATTGTAATTGTGAGAGGCTAGCGAAAGGGGGGGTAAAGTACGGCCCACCGGGCACTTCAATCCAGCCTGCGAGAACACAACATTTTTTACATTTGTATTATTATATATATTTTTTGCCCCTTTTTTCTCCCCAATTTTGTGGTATCCAATTGGTAGATACAGTCTTATCCCATCGCTGCAACTCCCATACGGACTCTGGAGAGGCGAAGGTCGAGAGCCGTGTGTGCTCCGTTGAATTTCAAAATCCCGATGTGGCCCTCGAGCCAAAACGTTTGCCCACCCCTGGTCTAGCATGTCTTGGGGGTATGATATTTGGCATCTGTAACTTTCTCAGTCATTATTTATTTAACGATTCATTTGGGATTATCCGTAACCATGGTAGCATCCACATTCATGTAGAAGTGTTTAGAAACATATTCTTATTTACAATAAAAAATAACTACAAAACGATACCGTACATTATTTACCATTCATTTCTATTGGGCACAAAATAATCTGAAACACAACCAAAACAAACAGACCTGGTTTAATACACTACACTGTAGCCTCAACATCAGCCCTTGTTTAATACAACACACTGTAGCCTCAACATCAGCTCTGGTCTAACACACTACACTGTAGCCTAAACATCAGCCCTGGTCTAATACACTACACTGTAGCCTCAACATCAGCTCTGGTCTAACACACTACACTGTAGCCTAAACATCAGCCCTGGTCTAACACACTACACTGTAGCCTCAACATCAGCCCTGGTCTAATACACCACACTGTAGCCTCAACATCAGCCCTGGTCTAATACACCACACTGTAGCCTAAACATCAGCCCTGGTCTAACACACCACACTGTAGCCTAAACATCAGCCCTGGTCTAACACACCACACTGTAGCCTAAACATCATCTGCATAACACCATCTTGATAAGCAACTCGGGTGTGTTTCTGGGTTGGATCAAAAGCCTGCATACCACTCTCCAGGTGGAGGGTTGACCACATGTGTTTTATACAGTAGCCTAACAGTGTAGTTATTCTCATTTGTGAGGGGTTAAGTGCCTTGATCAAGGACACAAAGGCAGGAGATAGTAGGCCTACATGGGATCAGAAACCAGCAGCCTTCTGCTATGCTGACCTTTTCATGTACGCTACATGGACTCCACCAATTATTGGTCATGGAAATTTGGTGGAAAAGTCATGGAATTCCATCTGTCAAAACGCGTATGAACCCTTAACAGGGAATAATCAGAGGTCTCTATAGCATAATGCATAATGCCATTTGATCATTTCTGTGAAGGACTTGGAAAAAGACAACTCCTGCACCTCTTTCATTCAAGTCAAACACGGGTTATTCTATTATTATTTGTATTATTTGTCATTTTTTAAATCATTTTTCTATCCCCAATTTCGATCTTGTCTCAACGCTGCAATTCCCCAATATGCTCGGGTGGCGAAGGTTGAGTCTCGAGTCCCCCGAAACATGTCTCGCCAAACTGCGCTTCTTAACACCCGACCGCTTAACCCGGAACCCAGCCGCACTAATGTGTCGGAAGAAACACCGTTCAACTGATGACCAAGGTCAGCCTGCAAGTGCCCGGCCCGCCACAAGGAGTCGCTAGAGCTCAATGAGTCAAGTAAAGCTCCTCCCGGCCAAACCCTCCTTTAACCCGTAGATGCTGGGCCAATTGTGCACTGCCCTATGGGACTCCCGGTCACAGCCAGTTGTGACACAGCCCGCGATCGAACCCCGGTCTGTAGTGACACCTCTAGCACCACTCGGGAGGCCCAAGCACTGGTTATTCTATTGGTAAACTTGGAAAGTTCCAGTACCCTCGCTTTGCCACCTTAGCTGCGTCACTCCCATGATCACTCCCAGAGGCTTGAATTAGACACGAGCCACTCTGCCCGACAAACAAAATAGCACAAGACAACAAAACATGGTAAGAATGTAAGAAATGTTCTTGCCTTGGATTTTAATATAAGAGCTCCCCTTGAGCCAAAATGGCCATCAGTGTCAGGGATGTCGAGAAGACTGTTGAATATGAGGAAAACCTTTCACGTCTGACTATGAGCTATGTTAAAATGCTATTGTTTTTAACTGTAAAATATTGCCTCATCCGTTATCCCTTGGTTACTACCTTTCTTACCCAAAGATCCAATTTTATTGAAATGCTTCTTTACAGATGAAAAGAAAACAGAAAACAGTCATGAGTTTAACATTATATGCCAGTTGGAGGGTTGTAGTCGATGCCTCAACTCTGCTTTGTGACGACTAGGATTTCCTTTGTAGCCAATTCAATATTCGGTACGTAAGAAATACAGCTACAGTGCCTTCGGGTGGTATTCCTACCCCTTGACTTATTCCACATTTTGTTGTGTTGCAGCCTGAATTTAAAATGGATTACATTTATGTTTGGGTTTGTAACCTATAATGACAAAATGAAAACGTTTTTTTTTTTTTTTTTTAAATATGAGCAAATTTATTGTAAATGAAATACAGAAACATTGATGGAATATGTTTCTAAGTTACAAAAGGCATTTGGTTGATTTTAACAGAGAAAGGTGTGTGTGTTCGGTTCTGTTTTTAAAACTGTGAAACTGCATCACAGATTTAGATCGAGTTAAAAGCAGGATGTGTGTAATTCGAGGTAGCAGGAAAAAGGGGGTCACAATGTGAATAATTAAGATGGAAAGACAATGGCTAACAAGACAATGCGTTTTTATCTAGTCCATGCTTCTCATGTTAATTTGCTTTTAAAATGTGGTTACATGCATATTTATGCAGATTACTCACTAATTAGTGTTGCTAAACACACAGTATAGCGTTTTAATATGCATAGTTTAATTTGAGCTACTGTTGAAGCATAGGCCTAGTTATTCTCATAGTTTCATATTTCTCCATTTTTGTCCTTGTTTTGTTAGAACAATATTCAATCTATTGTAGTTTCATTCAATCTTCACTTCTGCCTGAGTTTTTTACTTGTATTAAGTGACTTTAGGTCCTTGAAAAGCGCAATATAAATATAATGTATTATTATTATCATTATTATCATCTGGATCCAGATCCAGGAAGTGAGGTCATCCATCATATTCATTATAGTGCTTGTTGAATCTGTCAGTTAGTAAGGTCCCTCTCTGACTAGCTATTGTATTACAACCAGACCAGAGGCACTTTCTTTCCTCTGTTCTTCTCTTCTTCAGCAGCACACAGTTTTACAGTACATGTCCCCGGGGCAGGATTGTCACACCGTTAAAGTTTACTTTGGTCATTTTGATACAATTTAATCAATTTTATGTGTTAAGTACTTGATTTCTTGCTATGCAAGCTGGTAGGATGGCATCTGTCCACCCTTTGCATTAAACTTGAATAGACTTTGTTACAAGCAGATTGATGCATTGCTTGTATGTAATGTTTAATACACCTACTGATTTAAATAGCAGTATGCATAAATATGGGTGAAATACTTCATTGATCTACACAAGTTAATCTGATTTAACAGTTTTTATTTATTTAATTTTTAATTTTTAAAATTTTACCCCTTTTTCTCCCCAATTTCGTGGTATCCAATTGTTGTAGTAGCTACTATCTTGTCTCATCGCTACAACTCCCGTACGGGCTCGGGAGAGACGAAGGTTGAAAGCCATGCGTCCTCCGATACACAACCCAACCAAGCCGCACTGCTTCTTAACACAGCGCGCATCCAACCCGGAAGCCAGCCGCACCAATGCGCCGGAGGAAACACCGTGCACCTGGCCACCTTGGTTAGCGCACACTGCGCCCAGCCCGCCACAGGAGTCGCTGGTGCGCGATGAGACAAGGACACCCCTACCGACCAAGCCCTCCCTAACCCGGGCGACGCTAGGCCAATTGTGCGTCGCCCCACGGACCTCCCGGTCGCGGCCGGTTACGACAGAGACTCTGGGACTCTGATGGCACAGCTGGCGCTGCAGTACAGCGCCCTTAACCACTGCGCCACCTGGGAGGCCCTAGGTTTTTTTACCCACTCAATATACAGTGCCTTCGGAAAGTATTCAGACCCCTTGACTTTTTCCACATTTTGTTGCGTTTACAACCTTATTCCAATTTTTTTTTCCATCAATCTATCAATCTACACACAATACCCCATATTGACAAAGCTAAACAGGTTTAATTTTTTTTTGCAAATGTATAAAAAATTAAAAAGAGACCTTAAAAAAAAAAATGGTGATAAAAAACAATTTAATCAATTTTAGAATAAAGCTGTAACGTAACAAAGAAAAGTCAAGGGGTCTGAATACTTTTCCGAATGCACTGTATAGTCCACAATTATATTAGAGCTCTGTAGTGTTGCTCTGGGGAAGTGCTGTCCAGCTGTGTATCCAACCAGAACACTTCTTCCTGTTGTCCTGCCTTGTTGTCCTGCGCTGTTGTCCTGCCCGGTTGTCCTGCCTTGTTGTCCTGCGCTGTTGTTCTGCCTTGTTGTCCTGCCTTGTTGTCCTGCCCTGTTGTCCCGCCTTGTTGTCCTGCCTTGTTGTCCTGCCCTGTTGTCCTGCCTTGTTGTCCTGCCCTGTTGTCCTGCCCTGTTGTCCTGCCCTGTTGCCCTGCCTTGTTGCCCTGCCTTGTTGTCCTGCACTGTTGTCCTGCACTGTTGTCCTGCCCTGTAGCCATGTTTCAAGTTTTAATGTCACGTGTACAAGTACAGTGAGAACATTCTTGCAAGTCTCTAAACCCAACAACGCATTCATCAATATCAATGTAATACTAAAAAATAACATAAGGTGGAACAAAAAACACAGGAGAAAGTAGGTAAGCATACTAAATACACACTGTATACAGGGGCAGTTCCAGTACCATATTAACAATGTGCAGGGATCCTGGAGTGACAGAGGGAGATATGTATAGGGGGGTAAAGTGACCAGGCATCAGGATAAGGATAAACAGAGCAGCAGCAGCGTAAATGATGATTATGTGTGAGTATGTGTTGTCAGTATAAATGTGTGTGCATGTTAATGCTATGTACGTGTGATCAAATTGTGTGCATGTTAATGCTATGTACGTGTGATCAAATTGTGTGCATGTTAATGCTATGTACGTGTGATCAAATTGTGTGCGCGCGTGTGTATTGGAGTGTCATTCTGCGTGACTGTGAAGAGTCCTGTCAGTGTGTATAGAGACCCTAAAAATAAAACAAAAGGACCAACTCAGATAGTTTGTGTAGCTATTTAGCAGTCTTTTGGCTTGGGGATCGAAGTTGTTCAGGAGCCTGTTGGTGTCAGACTTGAGGCACTGGTACCGCTTTCTGTGCAGAAGCAGAGAGAATGAAGTCTATGGCTTGGGTGGTTGGAGTCTAACAGTTTTCCGGGCCTTCCTTTCACACCGCCTGATATAGAGGTCCTGGACGGCAGGGAGCTCTGTCCCAGTGATGTACTGGCTGTCCAAACCACCCTCTGTAGCACCATGCAATCGAGGGTGGTTGCTGCTGCCACACCAAGCAGTGATACAGCCGGTCATGATGCTCTCAATGATGCATTCTTAAAACTTTTTGAGGATTTGAGGGCCCATGCCAAACCTTTTCAACCTCCTTAGGGAGAAGAGGTGCTGTCGCGCCTTCTTCAGAACTGTACGTGTGTATGTGGACCATTTTAAGTTCCTCGTGATTTGGACACCGAGGAACTTAAAGCTCTCGACACACTCCACTGCAGCCCCGTTGATGTGGATGGGGGAATTCCCCCCCCCCCCCCTTTCCTGCAGTCCACAATCAGCTCCTTGGTCTGACTGACATTGAGGGAGAGGTTGTTGTCCTGGCACCACACTGTCAGGTCTCTGACCTCCTCCCAGTAGGCTGTCTCATTGTCGCCGGTGATCAGGCCAACCACTGTCATGTTGTCAGCAAACTTAATGATGGTGTTGGAGTTGTGCGTGGCCACACAGTTGTGGGTGAACAGCGAGTATAGGAGGGGACTAAGCACACACCCCTGAGGGGGCCCCAGTGTTGAGAGTTAGCGTGGTGGAGGTGATGTTGCCTACCCTTACCACCTGGTGGCGGCCCGTCAGGAAGTCCAGGATCCAGTTGCAGAGGACGGTGTTCCGTCCCATGGTCTTAAGCATTGGTGACTAGCTTTGAGTGGACAATGGTGTTGAACTTTGAGCTGTAGTCAATGAACAGCGTTCTTACACAGGTATTCTCTTATCTAGGTGGGTGAGGGCAGTGTGGAGTGCAATTGAGATTGCGTTGTCTATGGATCTGTTGGGGCGGTTTGCAAATTTGAGTGGGTCTCAAGGGTGTCTGGGATGATGGAGTTGATGTGCGCCATAACCAGTCTTTCAAAGCTCTTCATGATTACAGATGTGAGGGCAGTAGTCATTGTGGCATGAAGCCTTAGAGTTCTTAGAAACAGGAATAATGGTGGTCAGTTAAAGACGTGAGGATTGCAGACTGGGACAAGGAGAGGTTGAAAATTCCAGTGAATATGCCTGCCGGTTGATCTGTGCATGCTCTGAGAACGCACCCTGGGATACCGTACTGCCCTGAGGCCTTGCGAGGGATGTGCTCTGATTAAAGATAATATCCCTGGTCCTTGCATCCTTTATTTTTCAAGCAGAACCAGAGGAGAGAAGCAGGCAGACTACACCTCTGATACAGGGATCTACTGTAACCACTATCGCAGATGATCCTGAAATACATGTGATAATCATGACAGGCACACAAAGAAAAAAATGGCCACCACACGATTTTCTTCTTCATAGCGCATTCGTGTCTAATACACCATTTTCTCCATAACTAATTCCATTTTCTATTTGACCTTTTTATTTAAGGCAAGGGTAAAGGTTAGCTTAATGCCAGCTAACTAGTTAAAAAGTAGTAAGTAGTTCCTAATTAGCTAAAACGCTAAAGTTGTCCATCATGTGATTCGGACATGCAATGTTTGGGTTGCTAGACCTTCACGTTATATGCAACAATACGTCAACAACAACAACAACAACAACAACCACAGAGACGCAAAAAAATGGACAAGTAATTTGTGTTTATTTCACAACCGTTTGTGATAGTGGGTTGACCGTAACAGGGCTTCCTTTCGTTCCGTCGGTCCATAACTCAATCGATTACCTTCTCTATCTCTATAGTGACACTGTTTTTCCATTACAATGATTGAACCGTGACTGATTGCCTACCTGCCGAGGCTAAGTTGGCCTCCTGTGTCTCTGTGGTTTTGTATGCGTCCCAAATGGCACCCTATTCCCTATATAGTGCACTACTTTTAACCAGAGCTGAATGGGCCCTGGTAAAAAAAAAAAGGAGTGCACTACGTAGGGAATGGAGTGTCATTTGGGACGTAGACTTTCTCTTTCCTTCCCGTCACGTCTTTTCCCTGGCAGCATCAGGAACAAGGTCACCTCCTGTCACCTCCTGTCTGTTCCAGGAAAACAGTGAAACACTTGCCGGCTGCCTCCTCTGTCCTCCACTGTCCTCCTTTGTCCCCCACTGTCCTCCTCTGTCCTCCACTGTCCTCCTCTCTCCACCCACTGTCCTCCTCTCTCCTCCACTGTCCTCTGTCCTCCACTCTCATCCTCTGTCCTCCACTCTCCTCCTCTGTCCTCCACTGTCCTCCACTCTCCTCCTCTGTCCTCCTCTCTCCTCCACTGTCCTCTGTCCTCCACTGTCATCCTCTCTCCTCCTCTGTCCTCCTCTCTCCTCCTCTCTCCTCCACTGTCCTCCTCTCTCCTCCACTGTCCTCCACTGTCCTCCTCTCTCCTCCTCTGTCCTCCTCTGTCCTCCTCTCTCCTCCACTGTCCTCTGTCCTCCTCTGTCCTCCACTGTCCTCCTCTCTCCTCCTGTCCTCCACTGTCCTCCTCTCTCCTCCACTGTCCTCCTCTCTCCTCCTCTGTCCTCCTCTCTCCTCCACTGTCCTCTGTCCTCCTCTGTCCTCCACTGTCCTCCTCTCTCCTCCACTGTCCTCCTCTCTCCTCCACTGTCCTCTGTCATCCTCTCTCCTCCTCTGTCCTCCTCTCTCCTCCTCTGTCCTCCTCTCTCCTCCTCTGTCCCCCACTGTCCTCCTCTCTCCTCCACTGTCCTCCTCTCTCCTCCACTGTCCTCCTCTCTCCTCCTCTGTCCTCCTCTCTCCTCCTCTGTCCTCCTCTCTCCTCCTCTGTCCCCCTCTCTCCTCCTCTGTCCTCCTCTGTCCTCCACTGTCCTCCTCTCTCCTCCTGTCCTCCACTGTCCTCCTCTCTCCTCCACTGTCCTCCTCTCTCCTCTTCTGTCCTCCTCTCTCCTCCACTGTCCTCTGTCCTCCACTGTCCTCCTCTCTCCTCTTCTGTCCTCCTCTCTCCTCCACTGTCCTCTGTCCTCCTCTCTCCTCCACTGTCCTCCTCTCTCCTCCTCTGTCCTCCTCTCTCCTCCACTGTCCTCCTCTCTCCTCCTCTGTCCTCCTCTCTCCTCCACTGTCCTCTGTCCTCCTCTGTCCTCCACTGTCCTCCTCTCTCCTCCACTGTCCTCCTCTCTCCTCCACTGTCCTCTGTCATCCTCTCTCCTCCTCTGTCCTCCTCTCTCCTCCTCTGTCCTCCTCTGTCCTCCTCTGTCCCCCACTGTCCTCCTCTCTCCTCCACTGTCCTCCTCTCTCCTCCACTGTCCTCCTCTCTCCTCCTCTGTCCTCCTCTCTCCTCCTCTGTCCTCCTCTCTCCTCCTCTGTCCCCCTCTCTCCTCCACTGTCCTCCTCTCTCCTCCACTGTCCTCTGTCCTCCTCTGTCCTCCACTGTCCTCCTCTCTCCTCCTGTCCTCCACTGTCCTCCTCTCTCCTCCACTGTCCTCCTCTCTCCTCTTCTGTCCTCCTCTCTCCTCCACTGTCCTCTGTCCTCCTCTGTCCTCCACTGTCCTCCTCTCTCCTCTTCTGTCCTCCTCTCTCCTCCACTGTCCTCTGTCCTCCTCTCTCCTCCACTGTCCTCCTCTCTCCTCCTCTGTCCTCCTCTCTCCTCCTCTGTCCTCCTCTCTCCTCCTCTGTCCCCCACTGTCCTCCTCTCTCCTCCACTGTCCTCCTCTCTCCTCCACTGTCCTCTGTCATCCTCTCTCCTCCTCTGTCCTCCTCTCTCCTCCTCTGTCCTCCTCTCTCCTCCTCTGTCCCCCACTGTCCTCCTCTCTCCTCCACTGTCCTCCTCTCTCCTCCACTGTCCTCCTCTCTCCTCCTCTGTCCTCCTCTCTCCTCCTCTGTCCTCCTCTCTCCTCCTCTGTCCCCCTCTCTCCTCCACTGTCCTCCTCTCTCCTCCACTGTCCTCTGTCCTCTGTCCTCCACTGTCCTCCTCTCTCCTCCTGTCCTCCACTGTCCTCCTCTCTCCTCCACTGTCCTCCTCTCTCCTCTTCTGTCCTCCTCTCTCCTCCACTGTCCTCTGTCCTCCTCTGTCCTCCACTGTCCTCCTCTCTCCTCTTCTGTCCTCCTCTCTCCTCCACTGTCCTTTGTCCTCCTCTCTCCTCCACTGTCCTCCTCTCTCCTCCTCTGTCCTCCTCTCTCCTCCTCTGTCCTCCTCTCTCCTCCTCTGTCCCCCACTGTCCTCCTCTCTCCTCCACTGTCCTCCTCTCTCCTCCACTGTCCTCTGTCATCCTCTGTCCTCCTCTCTCCTCCTCTGTCCTCCTCTCTCCTCCTCTGTCCCCCACTGTCCTCCTCTCTCCTCCACTGTCCTCCTCTCTCCTCCACTGTCCTCCTCTCTCCTCCTCTGTCCTCCTCTCTCCTCCTCTGTCCTCCTCTCTCCTCCTCTGTCCCCCTCTCTCCTCCACTGTCCTCCTCTCTCCTCCACTGTCCTCTGTCCTCCTCTGTCCTCCACTGTCCTCCTCTCTCCTCCTGTCCTCCACTGTCCTCCTCTCTCCTCCACTGTCCTCCTCTCTCCTCTTCTGTCCTCCTCTCTCCTCCACTGTCCTCTGTCCTCCTCTGTCCTCCACTGTCCTCCTCTCTCCTCCACTGTCCTCCTCTCTCCTCCTCTGTCCTCCTCTCTCCTCCTCTGTCCTCCTCTCTCCTCCTCTGTCCCCCACTGTCCTCCTCTCTCCTCCACTGTCCTCCTCTCTCCTCCACTGTCCTCTGTCATCCTCTCTCCTCCACTGTCCTCTGTCATCCTCTGTCCTCCTCTGTCCTCCACTGTCCTCTGTCCTCCACTGTCCTCCTCTGTCCTCCTCTCTCCTCCTCTGTCCCCTACTGTCCTCCTCTCTCCTCCTCTGTCCTCCTCTCTCCTCCACTGTCCTCTGGCCTCCACTGTCCTCCACTGTCATCCTCTCTCCTCCTCTGTCCTCCATTTTCTTTCCTGCAGAGATAACTTTTAGATCTGATCAGTTCCGCTGTGAATCATATGGGCTCTGCTGTGTTGTGTTGTGCTGTTGTTGTGTTGACCCTTGACTCACTTCCCCCTCAGGCTTGTGCTGCTCTTTATACCCAACGACAGCCTTGTCAATTCAACATGGCTATGGTTTTAAACACACACTCTGTTAATAGTTGTGTTTAGTTTCTCCCTCTTGAATTAATTGAACGTCAGTTCTTAAGTAGGGTCCTCTCATCTGGGTAATTAGTGTTGAGTATCTGTCAGATGTCTTAAAGCATCTCAGTGGTCTATGTTAATATCATTAATCGCTGCTTTTTATTAGGTCAAATACATGAATACTTTTGCATAAAGATGGAACACTTTGATAAAGTACTGATTGAATCATACTTGACTCCAAAGTTAGGTTGAGACAACACTGTGTCATACTTGACTAACTACTACCTAGTACGGTTGAGACAGCAGTGTGTGAAGTTAGGTTGAGACAGGACTGTGTGATCAGCCACGTTGAGCAGTGAGACTGGCATGCCCTGCTGGCTTCACTTGATACCATTAAACATGCCCCCCGTCACCCTTCACTCTCTACGCTCTGCCAAGCCACCATCACTCTGCTAGCTCTGCTCTCTGCTAGCTCTGCTCTCTGCTAGCTCTGCTCTCTGCTAGCTCTGCTCTCTGCTAGCTCTGTTCTCTGCTAGCTCTGTTCTCTGCTAGCTCTGTTCTCTGCTCTGCTCTCTACAGTATTCCCTACTTAGTCCCAAAACACAGCAGTGTCAGCAGTCATTACTCTGGCAGCAGCAGCTTTAGCTAGTTTCCATGAAGCAGCATAGCTAATGAGTATTGACTGTGTTTATGAGATCTAAATAAATGTTTCTCACTGTTTCTCATTGCCCAGGGATGTGCTTGCCTGGCTACTAGTGATAGGTGGAAAACATCGATACAGTTACAAATCGTGATATTATTTTGGGATGATATTATAATCAATATTTCACGCCAAGTATCGATTTAGTAGTATCGCCAAGTATCGATTTAGTAGTATCGCCAAGTATCGATTTAGTAGTATCGCCAAGTATCGATTTAGTAGTATCGGCAAGTATCGACACTAGGTAGCGTTAGCTAACGCTAGTCAGTTGTCCCTGCTCCAAAACTCTGGTATTTTTCATCCTATAGCTTGTTCTCCATCTTCTTTTTCAATAGTGAGACACCATGTTTTCAGAACCTTTATTTCCCAGACTGATCAAAACTCTCTTCTCATGACTCTCTCTTGTCTCTCTGCAGCAGACATATAGTGAGCAATATGTTTGGAACGTCAAATTGCAGGATCGAATTGCAATAAATACAGAATCATGAGAATTGCAATGCATATCGTATCGGCACCTAAGTATCATGATAATATCGTATCGTGAGGTCCCTGGCAATTCCCGATAGGTTGGGCCTGAACCAGAACACGTGGATTATTTTCATGATTACTACTACTTGGGCAAACTTAGGCAGGAAATGCCAACAACAAACGGTGATCTATCGTATTAGTACATTAAAAAACAAATAATGAAAGAAAAGCATTGTAATTTTGAATTTTCTAAAGTTAGTGTGGGAGAGGTGGAATACGTATTGTTATCGATCAATAATGACTAACCTCCTGGCATTGACAACTTAGATGAAAAGTTACTGAGGATGGTACTGACTCTATGGCCACTCCTATTTGTCATGTCTTTAATTTGAGTCTAGAGGAAGGTGTTTAACCTCAGGCCTGGAGGGAAGCAAAAGTTATTCCGCTACCCTATCATCTTGTTGCCAGCTCTTTGCAAACTGTTGGAAAAAATTGTGTTTGAACAAATACAATGCTATTTTTCTGTAAACAAATTGACAACGGACTTTCAGCATGCTTATTGACAAGGGCACTCAACATGCACTGACAGAAATGACTGATGATTGGTTGAAAGAAATTGATAAGAAGAAGATTGTGGGAGCTGTACATTTAGATGTTAGTGCAGCCTTTGATATTATTGATATTATTGACCATATCCTGTTGTTGAGAACTTATATTTGATGGATTTTCAACCTCTGCCATATCGTGGATTCAGAGCTAAAGATCTAATAGAACTCAGAGGGTTTTCTTTAATGGAAGCCTCTCTAATGTCAAACAAGTAAGTTGTGGTGTACCGCAGGGCAGCTCTCTTGGCCCTCTACTCTTTTCAATTTTAACCAATGACCTGCCACTGGCATTAAACAAAGCCTGTGTGTCCACGATTCAACAATATACGTGTCAGCAACCACAGCTAATAAAGTCACTGAAGCTCTTAACAGTCAGTTTTCGAATGGGTGGCCAGTAATAAACTGGTCCTGAACATCTCTTTTTATTTACCGTTATTTAACTAGGCAAGTCAGTAAAGAACAAATTATTATTTTCAATGACTGCCTAGGAACAGTCATCACAGTCAACATCTCTAAAACTAAGAGCATTGTATTTGGTACAAATAATTGCCTAAGCTCTAGACCTCAGCTGAATCTGGTAATGAATGTTGTGGCTGAACAAGTGGAGGAGACTAAATTACTTGGTGTTGTCTTAGATTGTAAACTGTCAATGTCAAAACATATAGATTGAATGGTTGTAAAGACGGGGAGAGGTCTATAATAAAGAGATGCTCTGCTTTTTTGACACCACACTCCACAAAGCAAGTCCTCCAGTCATGTGGTCAAATGCTGCAAAGAAAGACCTAGTTCAGCTGCAGCTGGCCCAGAACAGAGCGGCACGTCTTGCTCTTCGTTGTAATCAGAGGACTAATACAAATACTTTGCATGCCAGTCTGTCTTGGCTAAGAGTTGAGGAGAGACTGACTGCATCACTTCTTCATTTGATAAGAAACGTGTAGAAAATTCCAAATTGTTTGCATAGTCTACTTACACACAGCTCTGACACACACACTTGCCACCAGGGTCGTTTCACAGTCCCCAAATCCAGAACAAATTCATGAAAGCGTACAGTATTATATAGAGCCAGTATTGCATGGCACTCCCTTCCATCTCAAATGAACAGCAAACCTGGTTTAAAAAATAAATAAAGCAACACCTCACAGCACAATGCCTCTCCCCTATTGGACCTAGACAGTTTGTGTATTGATATTTTATGTGTTCCACTTATAAAAATATATGTTGTTCTGAGCTGCTCTTGTCTATTAATGTTCTGTATTGTGTAATGTTTCATGATCTGTGTGGACCCCAGGAAGAGGAGCTGCTTCTTTCACAACAGCTAATGGGGATCCTAATGAAATACCAAATAAAGTGGCGGTTTGAAAATTCGTCATTGGCTTTGATACTCTGATTGGTTAGCGACGATCCAATCGCTGACGACTTTGTTTTGTACAACGCCCCCTGTGCCTCTGGTCACCACAAGCAACTTCAATGATGGCAGTCTCAGATGGAAGTATGTACAGTGGTGAACGACAGGGCAGCGGAGCAATTCGTCAGGCTAGGGATGTGCTGCTCACATGGCCTGTTCTATTAGTTAGAACTTTGAAGTGGCTGTGATGAGCCGTGGCATGTGTTCTTGCATAGTGTCACATACTTAGCATGTTTTGGTATTGCACATGTATCACAGCTTTGTATCTCACATGATTTACTGTACTTGGTATGATGCACAGCACGTGCTGTTCACCCACATCTCAAGCTTTTATTCTGTTGTCAAACACGCACGCATGCATGCATACACACACACACACACACACACACACACACACACACACACACACACACACACACACACACACACACACACACACACACACACACACACACACACACACACACACACACACACACACAGTACCAGTACCAGTTTGGACACCTACTCATTCAAGGGTTTTTCTTTATTTTTACTATTTTCTACATTATAGAATAATAGTGAAGACATTACAACTATGAAATAACACGTATGGAATCATGTAGTAACCAAAAAAGTGTTAAACAAATCAAAATATATTTTATATTTGAGATTATTCAAAGTAGCCACCCTTTGCCTTGATGACAGCTTTGCACACTCTTGGCATTCTCTCTACCAGCTTCAACTAGAATGCTTTTCAAACAGTCTTGAAGGAGTTTCCACATATGCTCAGCACTTGTTGCCTGCTTTTCCTTCACTCTGCGGTCTAACTCATCCCAAACCATCTGAATTGGTTGAGATCGGGTGATTGTGGAGGCCAGGTCATCTGATGCAGCACTCCATCACTCTCCATCTTGGTCAAATAGCCCTTACACAGCCTGGAGGTGTGTTGGGTCATTGTCCTGTTGAAAAACAAATGATAGTCCCACTAAGCTCAAACCAGATGGGATGGCGTATCGCTGCAGAATGCTGTGGTAACCAAGCTTGTTAAGTGTGCCTTGAATTCTAAATAAATCAATGACAGTGTCACCAGCAAAGCACCATCACACCACCTCCTCCATGCTTCACGGTGGGAAGATTTTTTTTGATTTTTCAACGGCGATACCGATTATTGGAGAACCATAAAAGCCGATGCCGATTAATCAGCCGATTTTTATTTATTTATTTGTAATAATAACAATTACAACAATACTGAATGAACACTTAATTTTAACTTAATATAATACATCAATAAAATCAATTTAGCCTCAAGTAAATAATGAAACATGTTCAATTTGGTTTAAATAATGCAAAAACAAAAGTGTTGGAGAAGAAAGTAAAAGTGCAATATGTTCCATGTAAAATATGTGCCATGTAAGAAAGCTAATTCCTTGCTCAGAACATGTGAAAGCTGGTGGTTCCTTTTAACACGAGTCTTCAATATTCCCAGGTAAGACATTTTAGGTTGTAGTTATTATAGGAATTATAGGACTATTTCTCTCTATACCATTTGTATTTCATTAACCTTTGACTATTGGATGTTCTTATAGTCATTTTAGTATTGCCAGCGTAACAGTATAGCTTCCGTCCCTCTCCGCACTCCTCCCCGGGCTCAAACCAGCAACACAACGACAATTAGCGCCCGCTAACTAGCTAGCCATTTCACTTCGGTTACACGAGCCTCATCTCGGGAGTTGATAGGCTTGAAGTCATAAACTGTGCAATGCTTGACGCACAACGAAGAGCTGCTGGCAAAACGCACGAAAGTGCTGTTTGAATGAATGTTTACGTGCCTGCTTCTGCCTACCACCGCTCAGTCAGATACTTGTATGCTAAGTCAGATTATATGCAACGCAGGACACGCTAGATAATATCTAGTAATATCATCAACCATGTGTAGTTAACTAGTGATTATGATTGATTGTTTTTTACAAGATAAGTTTAATGCTAGCTAGCAACTTACCTTGGTCTACTGCATTCGCGTAACTCCTTGTGGAGTGCAACGAGAGAGAGGCAGGTCGTTATTCCGTTGGACTAGTTAACTGTAAGGTTGCAAGATTGTCTGTCTGTCTGTCCGTCCGTCCGTCCGTCCGAGGAGCCATGCCGAGGCGTCTTAGGGCAGGGCCCTGATCTCCCATTCAGCATGCTCATTCACAATACGGCTAACATTGTTTATATGAAAACAAATAGAAGGTAGTTGGAGCAACTGCTCCGCAATGCCACCCAGGACACGGTAGCATGTCAGCAGGAATTGGGTGTCTGCTGAATGATGTGAATGTGAGAATAGACAAATCTGTAGATTTTTATGTAAAGATGCAGTATATCTCCCCCTCTTTCTTTTCCTCGTTCTCTTAAACATCAACAAATTCAAATCCTATTATTTCTATCCAGTGTTATGTTCATGCAGGTACTCTTGTTTTCATTCCCATCATGCCCTGCACTAATGACAGCCCCTCTATGGAGGAAGTATGACATTATGATGAGGTCATGGTCTGTCAGCCTCCATGGTCTGGTCTGTCAGCCTCCACGGTCTGGTCTGTCAGCCTCCACGGTCTGGTCTGTCAGCCTCCACGGTCTGGTCTGTCAGCCTCCAAGGTCTGGTCTGTCAGGGTCTGTCAGCCTCCACGGTCTGGTCTGTCAGCCTCCATGGCTCCTATACAGTCACGATAACGAGTCTATTTTCTGAGACGCTGGCCCTGTCTACATGCCACGACAGCCATCTTGTATTGTTTGCCAACACTTCTGTCACTTTGATTCTAATCATACTGGTGACTACAGAATGGGGAGAAATGCTGAGTCATTGATGATCCATTTCTGATGAATGCTTTGCTTTACATTGTCTGTCTGTGTGACTGGGTAACTAAGTTCACACTGGCTCAAAGCCTCGGTGGAGTCAGCCATCGTTCCAGAGGAGGACACGTTCTGTAGCCAGCGCTCGTCTACAGTTTCCTGTTATAGTTGTTTTCGGCTCCGTGGCAAGCGGTCTAACCTTAGCACCCACATGAGACTCTGTAACCTCTCTGCTCTTAATGGAGGTGGATGGGGATGGGGGGTTTCCTACCCTCAGTAGAGATCCTTGGCAAACAGTCTGTCAAACCTTAGACTATGTGGAATCAGCTGAGTGCTATCTGGCACGAAATGGCAGCAGATGGAGTGTGTATTCCATATTGGGCTTCCATGCTCCATATTCATGTCAAGTGTTGGTCCGGTGCAGCATCTTCAGCTCTGTTATAGGTCATGTGATCCTGGAAGAGAGTGATACAGGACCTGCGTCCCAATTGGCATCCTTTTCCCTATTTAGTGCACTCTTTTTTTTGACCAGGGCCAATAGGGCTCTGGACAAAAGTAGTGCACTATATAGTGAATAGGGTGCCATTTGGGATGCAGACAAAAACCACAGAGACACAGGAGGCCAACTTAGCCTCGGCAGGCAATCTGCCACGGTTCATTCATTCTAATGGAAAAACAGTGTGGCGTCATTATAGAGATGGAGAAGGTAATCGATTGAGTTATGAAGTGACGGAACAGAAGGAAGCCTGTCATTTGGGACTCAGGCTAAGACGTTCCTCTCTATAGAAGCTAGCTGGTGGAGCCATGAGCCATGAGTTTCAGTGAGGGTAACCAGATTACTGCACTCCAGCAGTAGCCTAGGCCCTGCCAAATGTGAAAGCAAAAGTAGCCTAGTGCAAATGGGAAACATACACTGAGTGTACAAAACATTAGGAACACCTTCCTAATATTGAGTTGCACACACGTTTGCCCTCAGAACAGTCTCAATTCGTCAGGGACATGCACTCTACAAGTTGACGAAATGGTTCCACGGGGATGCTGGCCCATGTTGACTTCAATGCGTCCCATAGTTGTGTCAATTTGGCTGGATGTCCTTTGTGTGGTGGACCATTCTTGATACACGTGGGAAATTGTTGAGCGTGAAAAACCCAGCAGCGTAGCAGTTCTTGACACACTCAAACAAACTGGTTCGCCTGGCACCTACTATCATACCCCGTTCAAAGGCACTTAAATCTTGTCTTGCCCATTCACCCTCAATGGCACACATTCACAATCCATGTCTCAAGGCTTCAAAATCCTTCTTTAACCTGTCTCCTCCCCTTCATCTACACTGATATAATTGGATTTAACAAGTGACATAAATAAGGGATCATAGTTTTCCCCTGGTCAGTCTATGGAAAGAGTTTTGTACACTGTGTGTTATGTATTAGTGTATGTGCGACATGCGTTGATATTTCCTTTAGATACTTGGCCTAATTCCAATACCTCCAAAGTGTACAGCAAAGAAGGGTGTTATTGTCACCATGAAAGGTGAATGACGGGCGTTATTGTCACCGTGAAAGGTGAATTATGGGTGTTATTGTCACCATGAAAGGTGAATGATGGGTGTTATCGTCACCATGAAAGGTGAATGATGGGCGTTATTGTCACCATGAAAGGTGAATGACGGGTGTTATTGTCACCATGAAAGGTGAATGACGGGTGTTCTTGTCACCATGAAAGGTGAATGACGGGTGTTCTTGTCACCATGAAAGGTGAGTGATGGGTGTTATTGTCACCATGAAAGGTGAATGACGGGTGTTATTGTCACCATGAAAGGTGAATGATGGGTGTTATTGTCACCATGAAAGGTGAATGACGGGTGTTATTGTCACCATGAAAGGTGAATAACGGGCGTTATTGTCACCATGAAAGGTGAATGATGGGTGTTATTGTCACCATGAAAGGTGAATAACGGGCGTTATTGTCACCATGAAAGGTGAATGATGGGTGTTATTGTCACCATGAAAGGTGAATAACGGGCGTTATTGTCACCATGAAAGGTGAATGATGGGTGTTATTGTCACCATGAAAGGTGAATGATGGGCATTATTGTCACCATGAAAGGTGAATTATGGGTGTTATTGTCATCATGAAAGGTGAATGACGGGCGTTATTGTCACCATGAAAGGTTGAATGATGGGTGTTATTGTCACCATGAAAGGTGAATGATGGGTGTTATTGTCACCATGAAAGGTGAATGACGGGCGTTATTGTCACCATGAAAGGTTGAATGATGGGTGTTATTGTCACCATGAAAGGTGAATGATGGGTGTTATTGTCACCATGAAAGGTGAATAACAGGCGTTATTGTCACCATGAAAGGTGAATGATGGGCGTTATTGTCACCGTGAAAGGTGAATTACGGGTGTTATTGTCACCATGAAAGGTGAAGGATGGACGTTATTGTCACCATGAAAGGTGAATTACGGGTGTTATTGTCACCATGAAAGGTGAATTTAGCAGACACTTATCCAGAGCACCTCACAGGACCAATCAGGGTGAAGTGCCTTCCTCAAGGGCACATCAACTGATTTTTCACCTAGTCGGCTCGGAGATTCGAACCAGCGACCTTTTGGTTACTGGCCCAACACTTTCAACCGCAAATCTACCTGCCGCCCGTGGAACAGGTTTCTATTTGAATGACTGACTGGACCCACTGAACTGTTGGCTTACTTGCTTTTGTTGTCTGCCAGAGGCTGTGTGGTCTGCCAGAGACTGTGTGGTCTGCCGTAGACTGTGTTGTCTGCCAGAGACTGTGTGGTCTGCCAGAGACTGTGTGGTCTGCCAGAGACTGTGTGGTCTGCCAGAGACTGTGTTGTCTGCCAGAGGCTGTGTGGTCTGCCAGAGGCTGTGTGGTCTGCCAGAGACTGTGTGGTCTGCCGTAGACTGTGTTGTCTGCCAGAGACTGTGTGGTCTGCCGTAGACTGTGTTGTCTGCCAGAGACTGTGTTGTCTGCCAGAGGCTGTGTGGTCTGCCAGAGACTGTGTGGTCTGCCGTAGACTGTGTTGTCTGCCAGAGACCGTGTGGTCTGCCGTAGACTGTGTTGTCTGCTGTAGACTGTGTGGTCTGCTGTAGACTGTGTTGTCTGCTGTGTACACACACACACACTGAGGGCAGCTCTCTTGAGGCCCTCACTGGGAAGTGGAGGCATTTGTGTTTCCGGAGTGCAGGCAGCCTCTGTGACCATGTTATCATCCTTGACCACATGCGCGCATGTGCACACACACATACAGTACACACACACGGAGACACAGGGGAACTCACATACCAGGGATGCCTGAGGTCGGCCTTACCCAGATCTCGTATGCTGAGGTTCCCCTCCCTATCTCCCTCCCTCCCGCAGCTGACAGACCCTAAATGCACACACACACACCCACACACACACACACACACACACACACACACACACACACACACACACACACACACACACACACACACACACACACACACACACACTGCCTCTGTCACACACTGCCTGCACACTCAAACAGTCCCCATCACAGGTTCTGACCCGTTTCCCAATTCCAGCACATTGTAGCTGGACAGTTGGAAAGCCCCTGTGCTCCATTTCCAGCACTGTCCCAGTTTAGGGCAGTGCACCATATCTCGGCATGGCTTTATGGAGAATTGACAATGTAATAACATTTGCAGTGTTACGTAACCACGACCTTGTCTTCCTAGCCGGTGAAAGTCAGTTCCTCTAATGTTGTGTCAATACTCACGTGCTTAAACCTTCCACCTAATAGCCTAGTTCTTTTGTCTTCTCAGGATTTCTCTTGTGTGTTTTTGTTCCGTCAGAGCATGCTTCCAGTCTCTCTGATTTTCCCAAGGTACCTCAGCAGAAGTCCCATGTATGGATGAAAACACTTGACCTTCTCTGTCGGATGCACCGTGCTCCTAGCAGCTCGTCTCTATTTTTAACTACTGTGTCTGTCAGAGTGGCGCAGAAACCTGAGATGACCGGCTGCAGAGGGGAGTAGAATGGATGGATGGGGGAAGGGAGAGAGGGAGAGAGAGAGAGAGAGAGAGAGGGAGAGAGAGAGGGAGGGGGTAGATCTGCCAGATCCGTGTCTGTGTGTTAATTGGGGACCTCTAACATGAATGGGCCTAGTTGATGAGACGTGTTGGCTGGACTGGGGACATACCTGTAGGGACTGGGGACATAGAGTACAGTATGTATGCTCATAGAGTACAGTATGTATGCTCATAGAGTACAGTATGTAGGCTCTAAGGGTTTACTAACAGAATGTTCCTCTCTGTCTCTAATAGAATGTTCCTCTCTGTCTCTGACAGAATGTTCCTCTCTGTCTCTAATAGAATGTTCCTCTCTGTCTGTTCCATTTTGAGTGATGTCATTATGCTTGTTTCGGTTCTCTTTATGTGCCCTGTCCTTCTCCTTCATCCACTTTTGGTTCCCCCCAAGTCCCAACCCTCAACATCATTAAAGGCCACACGAAAACAAACGATCACACCCAAATACTTATTTTCGTAATAACCCTATTACACAGTTTGACTGTTACTTATTACTGTAATAACCCTATAAAACAGTCTCAGACTGTTACTTATTACTGTAATAACCCTATAAAACAGTCTCAGACTGTTACTTATTACTGTAATAACCCTATAAACAGTCTCAGACTGTTACTTATTACTGTAATAACCCCATAAAACAGTCTCAGACTGTTACTTATTACTGTAATAACCCTAGAAAACAGTCTCAGACTGTTACTTATTACTGTAATAACCCTAGAAAACAGTCTCAGACTGTTACTTATTACTGTAATAACCCTATAAACAGTCTCAGACTGTTACTTATTACTGTAATAACCCCATAAAACAGTCTCAGACTGTTACTTATTACTGTAATAACCCCATAAACAGTCTCAGACTGTTACTTATTACTGTAATAACCCTATAAAACAGTCTCAAACTGTTACTTATTACTGTAATAACCCCATAAAACAGTTTCACACTCTGTCACCCTCCTTCCCTCTATTGCATGTCTAAGTTCCTGTTTCTTTGGAGAGATGTCACAATGGCTTCTATTTTAGCGTTTGGAAAAACAGATATTAAGTACTGTATTTAACAAAAATATTATTATTATTATATATATATTTTTTAAATAAGATCATAAGATTTTTATTTTACCTTTATTTAACTAGGCAAGTCAGTTAAGAACAAATTCTTATTTACAATGACAGCCTACACTCTTTGAGAACGAACAATCACCAAAATAAAAACTAAGACAGTCAGGTAGAATCTAAAATTCCCTAAATGCAATGGCATGGGGCCTGTCATGCCAAATAATGTCCCCCAGCCAAAAGGGGGACACTATTTGACATGACAGGCCCCCAATGATTTAGTTTGAGCAACTCCAGTAGCATAAGTAAAGGATGGTTTATTGTCATATAGGGACAGCTAATACTCAAACTACACACGACCTGCTGTGCTCTTTTCTCTCTCTCTGTCTCTCTCTCTCTCTCTCTCTCTCTCTCTCTGTCTCTCTCTCTGTCTCTCTCTCTCTCTCTCTCTCTCTCTCTCTCTCTCTTTCTCTGTCTCGGTCTCTCTGTCCTTCTCCCTCCCACACACACACATTCTGGAAAGTCCCCAGGCTAGTACAGCTGAGTTGTGTTAACATAACACACTACAACACACTTCCTAACCAGATCAAGAGGAGTCTTATTTTTCTTCAGTACTTAGACACCCAGCATCTCATCCAGTCCGACCTACCTGTGGAGAGAGACCAGTCTCTCCTGTGGATCACACCAGTGGTCGTTGATTGACTACACCAAAAAATATATGTTATTGTCACATACGGATAGGTGCAGTGAAATGTGTTGTTTTACAGCGTCAGCCATTGTAGTACGGCGCCCCTGGAGCAAATTAGGTTTAAGTGCCTTGCTCAAGGGCACATTGACAGATTTTTCACATTGTCGGCTCAGGTATTCGAACCAGCAACCTTTCAGTTACCGCTAGGCTACCTGTTATTAACCACTAGGCTACCTGTAATTAACCACTAGGCTACCTGTTATTAACCACTAGGCTACCTGTTATTAACCACTAGGCTACCTGTTATTAACCACTAGGCTACCTGTAATTAACCACTAGGCTACCTGTAATTAACCACTAGGCTACCTGTAATTAACCACTAGGCTACCTGTTATTAACCACTAGGCTACCTGTTATTAACCACTATGCTACCTGTAATTAACCACTAGGCTACCTGTAATTAACCACTAGGCTACCTGTTATTAACCACTAGGCTACCTGTTATTAACCACTAGGCTACCTGTTATTAACCACTAGGCTACCTGTAATTAACCACTAGGCGACCTGTAATTAACCACTAGGCTACTTGTAATTAACCACTAGGCTACCTGTAATTAACCACTAGGCTACCTGTAATGAACCACTAGGCTACCTGTTATTAACCACTAGACTACCTGTAATTAACCACTAGGCTACCTGTTATTAACCACTAGGCTACTTGTAATTAACCACCAGGCTACCTGTAATTAACCACTAGGCTACCTGTAATTAACCACTAGGCTACCTGTAATTAACCACTAGGCTACCTGTTATTAACCACTAGGCTACCTGTAATTAACCACTAGGCTACCTGTTATTAACCACTAGGCTACCTGTTATTAACCACTAGGCTACCTGTAATTAACCACTAGGCTACCTGTTATTAACCACTAGGCTACCTGTTATTAACCACTAGGCTACCTGTAATTAACCACTAGGCTACCTGTTATTAACCACTAGGCTACCTGTAATTAACCACTAGGCTACCTGTTATTAACCACTAGGCTACCTGTTATTAACCACTAGGCTACCTGTTATTAACCACTAGGCTACCTGTAATTAACCACTAGGCTACCTGTAATTAACCACTAGGCTACCTGTAATTAACCACTAGGCTACCTGTAATTAACCACTAGGCTACCTGTAATTAACCACTAGGCTACCTGTTATTAACCACTAGGCTGCCTGTAATTAACCACTAGGCTACCTGCCATAACAAAATGTGTAGAATTACAAGAAACAAACTTTAAAACTGTAACATTTTATCTCCACCCCATGGTAAAATGTGTAGAATTGCATTGCAAGAAACTAACTTTAAAACTGTAACATTTTATCTCCGCCCCATGGTAAAATGTGTAGAATTGCATTGCAAGAAACTAACTTTAAAACTGTAACATTTTATCTCTGCCCCATGGCAAAATGTGTAGAATTGCAGGAAGTTAGCATTTAAACAGCAACATTTTCTCTCTGCGGCCAAGAGGAGGGCGTCTAAAATGTTTGGTCGGAGACAGCGACGCCCACTATGGGCCCTGGTCAAAAGTAGTGCACTATGCAGGGAATAGAGTGCCATTTGGGATGTAAACTTCTGATGAGAGGGATACGTTCTGTGAGCGTGAGTCAGCTAGCTGACCTGGAGCCCTTCACACCTATATCACTCAACAATATCCTTCTTTCTGTCTCTCTCTTTTCATCTCTGTCTTTCTCTCTTCCTCTATCTCTGACCTTCAGTTCTACCTTTTCTCTCTCTACCTCTTTCTTTTCACTTTCAATCATTCACTATTTCTCTCCTCCCTCGTTCGACTGAACCTCCCCACTCTTTCTTTCTATCAATCACTCTCTCTCTCTCCTCCTCTCCTGCTGTTCTGCACAGGTTATTGTGGGGGTGCGCAATTTTTATCCCCCCCCCCCACCCTCTCTCTCCTGCCGCGCATCATTCTGGCATATTGCAGTTTGCCACTGTGAGCAGCCGGGCCAAACAGCTGCTGAATAGCCCAGCCCACAGAGACAGTGCCAGAGGGGTCAGAGGTTAAGAAGAGATCAGAGCAGGCTTTGTTGGTGCATCTTATCGTTGATTTGAGATGTGTATATGTAACTTGACTTTGAATGTTACTGGTTATGTGATACTGTAAAGTAGCTGCCTGGTGGTATGGTGTCTCATTCCAATGGTCAGTGGGCATACGTTACATTCTGTCGACTCATACACCCCGCACACTACCCCCCACACCACCCCCCACACCACCCCACACACCACCCCACACCAGCCCACACACCACCCCCCACACCACCCCACACACCACCCCACACACCACACCACACACCACCCCCCACACCACCCCACACACCACCCCACACACCACCCCACACACCACCCCCCACACCACCCCACACACCACCCCACACCACCCCACACACCACCCCACACACCACCCCACACCAGCCCACACACCACCCCACACACCACCCCCCGCACCACCCCCAGCACCACCCCACACACCACCCCACACAAACCCCCACACCACCCCACACACCACCCCCCACACCACCCCACATACCAAACCACACACCACCCCACACTCACAGGATAACGCTCCATCTTCAGATCAGAGTGGTAGTAACCATGTTTCATATGTTTTAGCCTCAGCAGCATAGTTTGCACTTTGCAGAGGTTGGCACTGTAGTAATTAACCATTGTAACTGTAATATCAGCACTTTCCATTGCAACAGGGGCCTGTATTTAAATGGGCCGGTTTCCCATCAAATGGTTCTGTACGGCTCTCTCTCTCTCTCTCTCTGTCTCTCTCTCTCTCTCTCTCTCTCTCTCTGTCTCTCTCTCTACTCCCCCTATCTCTCTGTCTCTCTCTCTCGCTCTCTCTCTCTCTTTCTCTCTCTCTACTCCCCCTATCTCTCTGTCTCTCTCTCTCTCTCTACTCCCCCTATCTCTCTCTCTCTCTCTCTCTCTCTACTCCCCCTATCTCTCTCTCGCTCTCTCTCTCTCTCTCTACTCCCCCTCTCTCTCTCTCTATCTCTCTATCTCTCTCTCTCTACTCCCCCTATCTCTCTCTCCCTCTCTCTCTCTCTATTCCCCCTATCTCTCTCTCTCTCTCTCTCTCTCTCTCTCTCTCTCTCTCTACTCCCCCTATCTCTCTCTCTCTCTCTCTACTCCCCCTATCTCTCTCTCTCTCTTTCTCTCTCTACTCCCCCTATCTCTCTCTCTCTCTCTCTACTCCCCCTATCTCTCTGTCTCTGTCTCTGTCTCTCTCTCTCTCTCTCTCTCTCTCTCTCTCTCTCTCTCTCTCTCTGTCTCTCTCTCTCTCTGTCTCTCTCTCTCTCTCTACTCCCTCTCTCTCCTCTCTCAATTCAATTCAATTCAAGGGCTTTATTGGCATGGGAAACATGTGTTAACATTGCCAAAGCAAGTGAGGTAGATAATATATAAAGTGAATATATAAAGTGAAATAAACAATACAAATTAACAGTAAACATTACACATACAGACGTTTCAAAACCATAAAGACATTACAAATGTCATATTATATATATACAGTGTTTTAACAATGTACAAATGGTTAAAGGACACAATATAAAATAAATTAGCATAAATATGGGTTGTATTTACAATGGTGTTTGTTCTTCACTGGTTGCCCTTTTCTCGTGGCAACAGGTCACAAATCTTGCTGCTGTGATGGCACACTGTGGAATTTCACCCAGTAGATATGGGAGTTTATCAAAATTGGATTTGGTTTCAAATTCTTTGTGGATCTGTGCAATCTGAGGGAAATATGTCTCTCTAGTATGGTCATACATTGGGCAGGAGGTTAGGAAGTGCAATCTCTCTCTCTCTCTCTCTCTCTCTCTCTCTCTCTCTCTCTAATCCCCCTATCTCTCTCTCTCTCTCTCATTCACTCTCTACTCCCCCTATCTCTCTATCTCATTCTCTCTCTCTACTCCCCTTATCGCTCTCTCTCTCTCTCTACTCCCCCTATCTCTCTGTCTCTCTCTCTCTCTCTCTCTCCTCCCCCTATCTCTGTCTCTCTGTCTCTCTACTCCCCCTATCTCTGTCTCTCTCTCTCTCTCTACTCCCCCTATCTCTCTGTCTCTCTCTCCCTCTCTACTCCCCCTATCTCTCTGTCTCTCTCTGTCTTTCTACTCCCCCTATCTCTCTGTCTCTCTCTTTCTAATCCCCCTATCTCTCTGTCTCTCTCTCTCTCTCTCTCTCTCTACTCCCCCTATCTCTCTGTCTCTCTCTGTCTTTCTACTCCCCCTATCTCTCTGTCTCTCTCTCTCTCTCTACTCCCCCTATCTCTCTGTCTCTCTCTCTCTCTCTCTACTCCCCCTATCTCTCTGTCTCTCTCTCCCTCTCTACTCCCCCTATCTCTCTGTCTCTCTCTGTCTTTCTACTCCCCCTATCTCTCTGTCTCTCTCTCTCTCTCTCTCTACTCCCCCTATCTCTCTGTCTCTCTCTCTCCCTCTCTACTCCCCCTATCTCTCTGTCTCTCTCTCCCTCTCTACTCCCCCTATCTCTCTGTCTCTCTCTGTCTTTCTACTCCCCCTATCTCTCTGTCTCTCTCTCTCTCTCTACTCCCCCTATCTCTCTGTCTCTCTCTCCCTCTCTACTCCCCCTATCTCTCTGTCTCTCTCTCCCTCTCTACTCCCCCTATCTCTCTGTCTCTCTCTGTCTTTCTACTCCCCCTATCTCTCTGTCTCTCTCTCTCTCTCTCTACTCCCCCTATCTCTCTGTCTCTCTCTCCCTCTCTACTCCCCCTATCTCTCTGTCTCTCTCTGTCTTTCTACTCCCCCTATCTCTCTGTCTCTCTCTCTCTCTCTCTCTCTACTCCCCCTATCTATCTGTCGCCCTCTCCCTCTCTACTCCCCCTATCTCTCTGTCTCTCTCTGTCTTTCTACTCCCCCTATCTCTCTGTCCCTCTCTTTACTGCCCTCTTTCCTTTTCTCTCTGTATCCCTCCCTCTCTCGCTCCTACTATCTTTCTCAATCTATTACAAAAAATTCAATGTATTCCCTAACTTCCTTCCCTCTGCCTTTGAATGTGTCTTGTGTGTTTTTGGGAAAGCTGAGCCTGGTCTTCCTTTGAAGATAAGTCAGACGTATTACACACTGTGTCTGCATCCAATATGGCACCCTATTCCCTATATAGGCTAGTGCACTACTTTTGACCAGGGCCCATATGGCTCTGGTCCAAAGCAGTGCACTATATAGCAAATAGGGTGCCATATTGGAAACAATGTGTGCCTCCTGCCAGTCCTGTCCCTGTAATGTCTGATGGTGGGGGAGTTTGGCTCTGCAGAATCGAAAGCTCCAGGGAGAGAGGAGGAGGAGGAGGAGGAGGAGGAGAGGAGAGGAGAGGAGGAGTGTGACTGATGTGTGTGAATTGGATGAGAAGGAGATGTTAATGGAGGGTAATGGGGAGTTTTGGGATAATGACAGCAGACAGTTCTTCCCAGTGAAGGTGGCCTGGGAGCAGAATGGGATGATGCTAGAGTTTGTTAGCATCACTAGTGCTAGCATCACGTCATCGTACTGGCTAGACAAGAAATGGAGTTAACATGTATAAAACTCTCCCAATTGTGTTCTGGGACAGGTGTTAGTAATGTTCAGATAATGTTGATATCAATCATGTGTAAATATTCCACTTGAAAAAGAAAAAGATACCCTCTCACTCTAGGAGCTCAGATGCAATAATGTAATAACCTGATAACCAACAGACAAGCTGTCTTCATCAGGGTATAATGACAAACACTGTGGGTCACTAGTTTATACAGTGTCAAAGAACACACACAGGTGTCTGTAATCATGGCCAGGTGTGGCCTGATATCATACATATTCTACTTGCACAGGTATTCCATATTTTGATATTTTAGGAAATTAAACAAATATCTTGTCTTCAAACTTACTCTTTATGAATGTTTTATCTTTCTTCCAGGTATCTCCTCCACACCAGAGCCTTTGGACAACCAGAATGAAGACAAGAACATAGTGAAGGACCTTCTGACATCAGACGACTCAGCCATCTCAGACCTCTCCCCAGACACGGAGTCCTGTCCCAAAGCATACCCCTCTACCAAGACAGACCCCTCTACCAAGACAGACCCCTCTACCAAGACAGACCCCTCTACCAAGACAGACCCCTCCACCAAGGCAGACCCCTCCACCAAGGCAGACCCCTCCACCAAGGCAGACCCCTCCACCAAGACAGACCCCTCTACCAACACAGACGCCTCCACCAAGACAGACCCCTCTACCAAGACAGACCCCTCTACCAAGACAGACCCCTCTACCAAGACAGACCCCTCCACCAAGACAGACCCCTCCACCAAGACAGACCCCTCCACCAAGACAGATGCTAGACCAGGCACCCCTGGGTCTGGCACCAGCCCCCATCCCAAAAAAGGAGGTACATTATTCAACACGTGGCCTGTGCTCAGAACAGCTCTGAGACCCACTGAGAGACATACTGTAACCAGGACGATAAGGAAATAGCATGGGGTTGGACATCCAGTGTGAGGTGTACAGTTTGGTAGCTGTTGAAGCTAGTTGTCATGTGAGGGGAGAACCATTCAGGCATTCATGTCTGTGGACGGGTGAAAGGTTCCTCAGACTAATCTAATGGATCTTCAGCCATTACAGACCCAATCAGACAGATGGCATTGGGTGAACTACACATCTTCATTTGTTAGGGGAGTGGTGGACGGTATAGAGGGGGAGGGACGAGAGCCTTGTGTTGGGACAGGACTTCCAGGCTTAGGGAGTTTTCCTAAACCTTCCCCAGCATATCTCTCCAGACACCAGGTTTATCTCTCCAGACACCAGGTTTGTCTCTCCAGACTCCAGGTTTGTCTCTCCAGACTCCAGGTTTGTCTCTCCAGACTCCAGGTTTGTCTCTCCAGACTCCAGGTTTGTCTCTCCAGACTCCAGGTTTGTCTCTTCAGACTCCAGCCTTGTCTCTCCAGACTCCAGCCCAGGGCTGTGAGATGCCAGCCCTGGCTGTGAGACGCCAGTCCTGGCTGTGAGACGCCAGTCCTGGCTGTGAGACTCCAGTCCTGGCTGTGAGACGCCAGTCCTGGCTGTGAGACGCCAGTCCTGGCTGTGAGACGCCAGTCTTGGCTGTGAGACGCCAGTCCTGGCTGTGAGACTCCAGTCCTGGCTGTGAGACGCCAGTCCTGGCTGTGAGACGCCAGTCTTGGCTGTGAGACGCCAGTCCTGGCTGTGAGACTCCAGTCCTGGCTGTGAGACGCCAGTCCTGGCTGTGAGACGCCAGTCCTGGCTGTGAGGCGCCAGTCTTGGCTGTGAGACGCCAGTCCTGGCTGTGAGACGCCAGTCCTGGCTGTGAGACGCCAGTCCTGGCTGTGAGACTCCAGTCCTGGCTGTGAGACGCCAGTCCTGGCTGTGAGACTCCAGTCCTGGCTGTGAGACGCCAGTACAGGAATTCACCCTTTGATTGTGGTGGTGGGAGGAAAGAGTTGTTGCTATAGTGACGGCCGGAGCTCTTGCTGCAAGGCCCTCTCAGGTTGGCAGAGAAAACGCGGCATACATATGACATAGCATGGGGCTCCAGAAAGGAGACCCAGGGCCCCGTTTCCAATGCAGACATATTTTAGGCCTAGGCTGAAACAGGATCTGAAATTAATATACAAATCCTTCATCTTATGTTTGTGTTTATCAAAGAGGATCAGGGAGAACGTTGATAATTGCTGCAGACAGGAAATTCAGAAGAATACATGGCCGCATCCTAAATGGCACCCGATTCCCTATAATAGTGCACAACTTTTGGTCAACAGTATAACAGAATAAGGTGCCGTTTGGGGCGCCCACATGAACGAAGGAGTTCCCTTCTGGTTCACACAACACGGTGCAACTATTGAGTGAATTACATTGTAGCACCGCAGCAGGAGATGTAGCTTCCTGTCCTTCATCGTGAACGTACACTACCGTTCAAATGTTTTGGGTCACTTAGAAATGTCCTTGTTTTTGAAACAAAATAACATTTTTTTGTCCATTAAAATAACATAAAATTGATCAGAAATACAGAGTAGACATTGTCAATGTTGTAATGTCTATTGTAGCTGGAAGCGGCTGATTTTTAAAATGATTTTTAATCTACATAGTCGTACAGAGGCCCATTATCAGTAACCATCACTCCTGTGTTCCAATGGCACGTTGTGTTAGATAATCCAAGTTTATCATTTTAAAAGGCTAATTGATCATAAAAAAAAAAACATTTAGCAATTATGTTAACACAGATGAAAACTGTTGATATGATTAAAGAAGCAATAAAACTGGCCTTCTTTAGACTAGTTGAGTATCTGGAGCATCAGCACTTGTGGGTTCGATTACAAGCTCAAAATGGCCAGAAACAAAGACATTTCTTATGAAACTCATCAGTCTATTCTTATTCAGAGAAATTAAGGCTATTCCATGCGAGAAATTGCCAAGAAACTGAAGATCTTGTACAAAGCTGTGTACTACTCCCTTCACAGAACAGCACAAACTGGCTCTAACCAGAATAGAAAGAGGAGTGGGAGGCCCCGGTGCACAACTGAGCAAGAGGACAAGTACATTAGAGTGTCTAGTTTGAGAAACAGACACCTCACAAGTCATCAGCTGGCAGTTTGTCATTTTAAAAGGCTGCAAGTTTATCATTTTAAAAGGCTAATTAGAAAGCCCTTCTTTAAATAGTACCTGCAAAACACCAGTCTCAACGTCAACAGTGAAGAGACGACTCCGGGATGCCGGCCTTCTAGGCAGAGTTTCTCTGTCCAGTGTCTGTATTCTTTTGCCCACCTTAATCTTTAATTGTTATTGGCCAGTCTGAGATATGGCTTTTTCTTTGCAACTCTGCCGAGAAGGCCAGCATCCCGGAGTCGCCATTTCACTGTTGACGTTGAGACTGATGTTTTGCAGGTACTATTTAATGAAGGGCTTTCTAATTAGCCTTTTAAAATGATAAACTTGCACAGCGTGCCATTGGAACACAGGACTGATGGTTGCGGATCATGGTCCTCTGTTCGTCTATGTAGATATTCCATTAAAAATCAGCCGTTTCCAGCTACAATAGTCATTTACAACATTAACAATGTCTACACTGTATTTCTGATCAATTTTATCTTATTTTAATGGGCAAAAAAAGTGCTTTCCTTTCAAAAACAAGGACATTTCTAAGTGACCCCAAACTTTTGAACGGTAGTGTGTGTATGACATCACTCCGTAGTTTAGAATTGATGCAGGAATTGTTTCAACTACGTGACCTCTCTCATACTAATATACTCTACATGACAGGTGTGATCAGCTGTTTGGTGCATTGATATTTTAGGTAAAAAATACATGTATATCTGATGCATAGTTATTTTTTTCTCTGCCTAGATGGGTTGACGACAGAGCAACGACAGAAGCTGGCTAAGGAGCGGAGGGAGGAGAGGGCCAAATACATTGGTAAGCCCTAAAGGAAAATAAGCTATAGAGAAATGTGTTTTCTGTTATCATGTGTGACATGTTGGGCTTGTCTGGTATGGAGGCCTCAAGAGACTCAGCTAGTCATGTCTAGGGAAGCATCCAAAATGGCACCCTATCCCAGGGCCCTGGTCAAAAGTAGTGCACTATAAATGGAATAGGGTGCCATTTGGGTTCCTGACACAAGGCAGAGATATAGAAGGTATGGAATAAACCAATAGACACTGTAGCCTTCAATATGTTGTATTACACTACCCTGAACTGTCCGCCTGTCTTTAACCATTGGCTTCTCTTACATTGTATTACTCTGTCATGGGGGTTCTACCATTAGGGGTTCTGTCATGGGGGTTCTACCATTAGGGGTTCTGTCATGGGGGTTCTACCATTAGGGGTTCTGTCATGGGGGTTCTACCATTAGGGGTTCTGTTTTGGGGGTTCTGTCATGGGGGTTCTGTCATGGGGGTTCTACCATTAGGGGTTCTGTTTTGGGGGTTCTGTCATGGGGGTTCTGTCATGGGGGTTCTACCATTAGGGGTTCTGTTTTGGGGGTTCTGTCATGGGGGTTCTACCATGAGGGTTCTGCCATGAGGGTTCTACCATTGGGGGTTCTGTCATGGGTGTTCTGCCATGGGGGTTCTGCCATGAGGGTTCTACCATTGGGGGTTCTGTCATGGGTGTTCTGCCATGGGGGTTCTGCCATGGGGGTTCTGCCATGAGGGTTCTACCATTAGGGGTTCTGTCATGGGTGTTCTGTCATGGGGGTTCTGCCATGGGGGTTTTTCTTTCTAATGATTGATGGATATTGATTATTGCTGTTGTCTTCTCATTTTGCTGCTTCAGAACAGCAAACTCAGCTGCAAGGTAAGGCTACTCTATACGGCACTGTATAAGATCCGCGTTGGTAACATCAGTGGTTATCAGCAACAGTCAGGCTTTTCTCCACATCTCCACCTTGTGGTTGGGATGCAATGTATTTTTATTTCTGTCTGCTTCTGAACCGTCTTTTCCTTTCTCGTTCATTAAATCAGTTTTGTTGCTTTCTGGATGTTGTCCTGTTGTTGTCCACTAGGAACCTTTACAACATCCTGTTTGTCTCTGAGAAGAAGAATGATCAGATAGTTCAGTTATACGACTTTTCTCTTTCCTGTCTTCATTGTGTGGAGATTTGCCTTTCACCTAATTTGTTCCTGTTCATTATACGTGTTTGCATGTGTACTTCGCATCATTTTGTTGGATCATTGTAATGTCTTTCCAGTATAGATTTTTCTTGACTTTATATGTTTTCAGGGTCTATTTTTATGTCAAGGTATTATGTGCCCTTATTATCAACTCAGAGACACTTAGTACACTATAATTTCCCCACAGCCTCATTCCATAGCATTGGCTCAAGCCCCTTGTTTGTACACTAAACCCAAAGCCTGTGCAATCAATCCAATCCAAGGTATTCTGTGAGCTTGTTTTCAACTCTACATGCAGGACATCGAATCCCTTAACAATGGCCCAAGCCCCCCCCCCGCCTCTCTCTCCCTGTACGCTGAGGTCAAAGCTTCAGCAACCAACTGACCAATCAGAGGACGTCTCCCACTGAGCCGTCCCATAGTCCCCCTGGGGCGAGGCGTGAAAAATGTGTAGTCATTACTGTGAACTGACCCGCCGGGCCTCTCAGACAGATTAGATGTAATTACTCATTTCATTAGATTCATTATAATCGCCATGCCAACGGAATCATTTCAGAAGCCAACCAATGGAAGAAGCCTTTTCTTTACCTGATAATTCCCTATGGGCCCTGATCAAAAGTAGTGCACTAGATAGTGAATAGGGCGTCATTAGCCATAGGACTCTGGTCAAAAGTAGTGCACTAGATAGTGAATAGGGTGCCATTTGGAACAATCTCTCTGTCTGTCCAGATGTAAGATATGAATCTCATATGGACTACAGACTGCAAATGTTTAGATCTCACTTCATCAAGCATTTATGGTTGGATGTACTACAGTATGTTTACTGTATGTTTATGGTTGGATGTACTACAGTATGTATACTGTATGTTTACGGTTGGATGTACTACAGTATGTTTATGGTTGGATGTACTACAGTATGTTTACGGTTGGATGTACTACAGTATGTTTATGGTTGGATGTACTACAGTATGTATACTGTATGTTTACGGTTGGATGTACTACAGTATGTTTACGGTTGGATGTACTACAGTATGTTTATGGTTGGATGTACTACAGTATGTATACTGTATTTTTACGGTTGGATGTACTACAGTATGTTTATGGTTGGATGTACTACAGTATGTTTACGGTTGGATGTACTACAGTATGTTTATGGTTGGATGTACTACAGTATGTATACTGTATTTTTACGGTTGGATGTACTACAGTATGTTTATGGTTGGATGTACTACAGTATGTTTACGGTTGGATGTACTACAGTATGTATACTGTATGTTTACGGTTGGATGTACTACAGTATGTATACTGTATGTTTATGGTTGGATGTACTACAGTATGTTTATGGTTGGATGTACTACAGTATGTATACTGTATGTTTACGGTTGGATGTACTACAGTATGTTTACGGTTGGATGTACTACAGTATGTATACGGTTGGATGTACTACAGTATGTTTACGGTTGGATGTACTACAGTATGTTTACGGTTGGATGTACTACAGTATGTTTACGGTTGGATGTACTACAGTATATATACTGTATGTTTACGGTTGTATGTACTACAGTATGTTTACGGTTGGATGTACTACAGTATGTATACTGTATGTTTACGGTTGGATGTACTACAGTATGTATACTGTATGTTTATGGTTGGATGTACTACAGTATGTATACTGTATGTTTACGGTTGGATGTACTACAGTATGTTTACGGTTGGATGTACTACAGTATGTATATGGTTGGATGTACTACAGTATGTATACTGTATGTTTACGGTTGGATGTACTACAGTATGTATACTGTATGTTTACGGTTGGATGTACTACAGTATGTATACTGTATGTTTATGGTTGGATGTACTACAGTATATTTACTGTATGTTTATGGTTGGATGTACTACAGTATGTATACTGTATGTTTACAGTTGGATGTACTACAGTATGTTTATGGTTGGATGTACTACAGTATGTTTACGGTTGGATGTACTACAGTATGTTTACGGTTGGATGTACTACAGTATATTTACTGTATGTTTATGGTTGGATGTACTACAGTATGTATACTGTATGTTTACAGTTGGATGTACTACAGTATGTTTATGGTTGGATGTACTACAGTATGTTTACGGTTGGATGTACTACAGTATATTTACTGTATGTTTATGGTTGGATGTACTACAGTATATTTACTGTATGTTTATGGTTGGATGTACTACAGTATGTATACTGTATGTTTACAGTTGGATGTACTACAGTATGTTTATGGTTGGATGTACTACAGTATATTTACTGTATGTTTATGGTTGGATGTACTACAGTATATTTACTGTATGTTTATGGTTGGATGTACTACAGTATGTATACTGTATGTTTACAGTTGGATGTACTACAGTATGTTTATGGTTGGATGTACTACAGTATGTTTACGGTTGGATGTACTACAGTATGTATACTGTATGTTTATGGTTGGATATACTACAGTATATATACTGTATGTTTACGGTTGGATGTACTACAGTATGTATACTGTATGTTTAAGGTTGGATGTACTACAGTATGTATACTGTATGTTTACGGTTGGATGTACTACAGTATGTATACTGTATGTTTACGGTTGGATGTACTACAGTATGTATACTGTATGTTTACGGTTGGATGTACTACAGTATGTATACTGTATGTTTACGGTTGGATGTACTACAGTATGTATACTGTATGTTTACGGTTGGATGTACTACAGTATGTATACTGTATGTTTACGGTTAGATGTACTACAGTATGTATACTGTATGTTTATGGTTGGATGTACTACAGTATGTATACTGTATGTTTACGGTTGGATGTACTACAGTATGTATACTGTATGTTTACGGTTGGATGTACTACAGTATGTATACTGTATGTTTACGGTTGGATATACTACAGTATATTTACTGTATGTTTAAGGTTGGATGTACTACAGTATGTCTACTGTATGTTTACGGTTGGATGTACTACAGTATGTATACTGTATGTTTACGGTTGGATATACTACAGTATATTTACTGTATGTTTAAGGTTGGATGTACTACAGTATGTCTACTGTATGTTTACGGTTGGATGTACTACAGTATGTATACTATACTGATGATGACATGCTGAGAAAAAAGGAACACGTGATTATCATCCGTACTCATCCGTTGAACCACATATGAGAGAGAACACACCGTACATTAAACCATGGGGCTGTGATGTAAAGGCCATTGTATATGAAGCTGCAGTAATGCCATTACAATATGAAAGTGCATGCACTCAATGTATTTAGCTAATGTATTTCTGCCAATCAGATGTACTGAAAATGAATATGATAATATTTTATTCTGTGATGGAGACATGGAGAAAGTGTTGTCTTTGTGGATGGGGGTGCAGACAGACTAGAGTATTCTACCTCTTAACATAGAGAACGGCTCGGGAAGGACTGGTGAACAGA